>NC_141135.1:117781222-118081222 GCF_053477565.2 Lygodium microphyllum
CCTTCCCTGAGTTCATGACCCTTTGGCAAGAAAGCGGTGTGTCCTTGATATACCATCTTCTTCACGATTCCTGACCTTCGAGAGTCTAACTGTGGCCCACACAATGGACATACATGATAACCTGAGGTAACCAGACCTGTCCCAACATCTCTATCTAGTGAATATAAACTTGAATGAGCTATGATAGATATTACCAATGAGAATGGAAGCCTACTTACATGAGCACTCTCTAAATCCTAGAAAGTCATGCATGGTCCACATGAGAATGGCTTGAATATTAGCGGACCTTCGACCATCATGCTTGCTCATATCTTGCACAGTGACCCCCTCCTCCCACAAAATCTTAAGCTCATCGACTAATGGATGAAGATACACGTCCATATTTTTGACTTTGTAGCGGCCAGGAACGAGCAAGCTAAGGATGAGATGTCCCTTTTTCGTAGAAAGCCATGGAGGGATATTGTAGTTGACAAGGACTATAGGCCACACACTATAAGAAGTTGAGCGCAGACCGAATGGGTTCACGCCATCCATAAGAAGACCGAGCCAAAGATTCCTTGGCTCTCAAGAAAAGCCTGGGAAGGTAGAGTCAATGTGGCTCCATACACGTGAATCCACTGATATTTGTTGAACTCAATCTGTGGACCTATTTTGTGCATGCCACATTGTCAAGCTCGCCATGCCAGACGTACAAAACATGTGATTTATGTGGGGGAGAAGCGAAAAGTGTCTAAGAACTTTTTGAGAGATGGTTTGCCCTTGCAAGTCCTGTCAATACATGTGAGCACCACACTTTGGACATGTCTCCATAGTCTTGTATTCTCCTCGAAACAATATGCAATCATTGATACATGCATGGATGCTATTGTAGTCCATGCCAAGCTTTTGTAAAACATGTTGCATATCATTACGAGACTAAGGTATGGTATTTGCAAGTGGTAATATATGATACTTTAGTAACCTGAAAAAAAATCATAAAACACCTTGAAAAAGCGTAAATGTTTTTAATGATAGTGTTGAAAAGAAATCAACGAAGCGTACGTACAAGGTACCTCACTACAAAAAAAATGCCTCTTAGACGCGATTTTTGAATTGAGAGAAAATCTTACGGGCGCGTCTACCAGCCCGTCTATTTGTGCATCTATCATTTCGCGTCTATAATCGCATGTATGAGGAAATTCACACACACTAATAGACACCCTTTAGACGTACATATACACGTTTGAATACAAGCACATACAAAAATCAAAATTGTTATTTATTTAATTTCTTTTGTGTGTCTACAAGCGTGTCTACATGAAAAATTAGGTGGACATATAGACACGTTCATAGACGCACTTTTACAAGCGCTAGTAGATGCGAACGCAAAACCAAAAATCTCATTTTTTAAAAAAATATATTTAATTTCTTTTTATTAATTTGAACTATATAGTGCGTGTATGAGCGCATGTACTCTGCATTTTAGACGTGACTATAAACGCGCGTTTTTTGTAACTTAGACGCGCATATAGATGTGAAGCACAGAACTGGAAAATTTTCCCCCTTCCATAAATCAAATTGGGCATTTGGGGAAAACACAATGGATCTGAAGGCACGAGAATTGAAAACAAAAATCCATGTATTCATTATAGATAAAATGCATGTACATGGAGAGTTTAAGTGCTTGCAACCTAAAGCGTGGTCGCAAGCAGTAGGCTCAAAGATGGATAATAGATATACAAGGAAACAAGGCCATAGAGGAGGTATAGTGCTCCTCTACGAATCTGAAGAAGAAACATCTTCGCTAGCACCATCATAGCTATTAGCGTCGCTATCCCCCTCCTCGCTATGCTCCACATCACGGTTCGCCTACACACACAAAAGATCAAGGTTGCTTACATACAGTTGCAAAGAAAAAGTTATAATTAGCTATACTTTTAATAGGAAAGTAAGAAAAATATACCTCCTCTGGCTGTCGAATCCTCATAGCCCGGTTGTATTGCTCCTCAGTGATGAGACCCTTCTCATAGAAGTGAAGCCATGTGGCTGCGCGGTTATGGCCTCGATGGTAACCTATCTTTATAGGAGTAGATATTCTACGAACGATAGTAGTCTGCAAAACAATTATGATATATACAAACAATTATGGGACGCAATATATTAGATTAAATTATATAAAGAATTGAAAGAAATATAAATTTTAAAAAACTAGAAATCAAAATATACTTACAAACTCTGCCTCCCATGACTCTCTGCCATCCGATCCATAATGCGACAATCCCATGGTTTCCATTTGGATGCGTCGCGCCTCTGCGTGCTAGCGACTCTTCACTTTCTCTGCTGCTTTTTTCTTGGCTTTCTTCCACTCTATACGGTGACACATAGGTGGTTGGCTATAGGCCGCATGCCCCTCCTATCTCCACAGTGACTCCCTGGCGCGTGTCATGAGGTGGGATCTTTTGTTGTGAAGCAAATCCCTCACTTGTGTGCATCCCTAATCATCCGAGAATCACTGACCCTCAGGATTTGGGTACCTCCTATGGACTGCTCTCAACACCTCTTGCCACAAGCCACTTTTCTGATTCTTCAAGTAAACGAAACAATCTTTATACATCACATGCACGACGCTCCTCATGTACGCCATTACATCCCTTCCTTCATCATCATGGAAGATGCCACCGGTATCTGTAACTCTATAGTACTTGCATAGTGGCTTCTCTACGTGATCTTTTGGTGAGGGTGATCGCTCGCCACCTCGTAGGAAACCCCCACACAAGCCTCGTCCTCCCCCTCAACTCTCCCTCCTCCCTCTCTGTCGACTATCCTCTGCCTTGCTGGATGCACGTGCTTCTGCAAATGCACGTGCGTCGGTTGACTCTTGTCCTTTAGTCGATGCATGTACAAGCACTATACATGGAGTACCTGCAATTGGAGTTTGGGAAGGACTACGAGGCAAAGACGTCAAAGGCGTTCCAGACATGACGCTGAACACCTCGTCTGCTGTGGGAGAGCAGCTAAGGTGTCTAGTCATCTCTCCCATGAAGTCTTCCTTACTAGGAAAACCTCCAAAAAAATCATTGATCCCTCTGCCGAACAAGCCCAATGTATCATTCATGCGATCCAAATCTGGGTCATTGCTAGATGAACCATGATGCGACATCTGCAAACAAAACACAAGAATAAGACAGATTTGCTAAACTACAATATTGTGTAAACTGTACTATTGCATAACATATTCGTACAATTTTAGAAATAAAAATTTATTTTTTATCAGAGCTAGCACATGTAAAATCGTGTTTGAGATATAGAATAGATGCGCTCTCAGACGCTTCCCTGAGGTCAAACCCTCTAGTCAGAGCGTGTGTATATTCACGTCTGAGATGCAGAATAGACGCACTCTCAAACGCATCTCTGAAGTCAAAGCTTCTGGGCAAAGCGCGTGTATTCTTGCATCTAAGATACAAAATACACGCGCCTGGAGACGTGACTCTAAAGTCAAAGCTTCTGGGCAGAGTGCGTGTATTTTTGCGTCTAAGATACATAATACACGTGCTTGGAGACGCGAGTCTAAAGTCAAAGCTTCTGGACAGAGTTCTTATATTCTCGCGTCTGAGATACAGAATACACGCGCTTGGAGACGCTACTGCAGATGCGATGATAACAAACATAGCTGCGTGTCTATGTCTGCATCTGCACTGAAATCTACACGCACTGTCAAACGCGCTCAGTCGACTGCTTTCAATCCAACAACCACCATCTATGATTTATTTGTGATATAAAAAGTTCAATCATAGATCCTAATACACACAGAGAGAGAGAGAGAGAGAAAGAGGACTCACCTTGGGTCTTTGGTGTGGACAGGTGGTGGCGCTGCTTCCTTCCCCTTCTTCCTCTCCTTGGTGAGTTACTCTCCCTTGATGTTTGGTGCTTATTGTCTCCTCTCTTTGCTTCTTCTTCCTCTTGTTCTCCTCTTTTTTGTTCTCTCTTTCTTCCTCGCCTCAGCTTTCTTCTTTCCCCTCTTGTCTCTTTGAAGTGAAAGAAGAGGTGAGTCATGAGGAGGTGAGGCATGAAGAGACTAGTGGAGGTAGATTGGATGTCGGCTGAACTCGAGCTTCAAAACTCGTAAAAAACACAGGAAAGGAAAGACACAGTTTGAAAAGAAATGATTCAAGTATCTTTTGAATTTTGACTTTTGCATCTATTTTTGCGTGTATATGTGCATCTACGTTTACGTAAACGCGCTTATAGATGCGAATTTAGACGCGCAAATAGACGCAGGTTTAGATGCATAGTTAAACACAGGTATAGACGTGCATTTAGCGCACTTACATTTTTATAATGAGTTTTTGTATTTAAGATAAGTTTTGATAGTAAGTTCTTATCATACGTTTTTATGTATTTATGATAAGTTTTGTGTATTTAAAATTGAGATCTTAGAATAATTAATACACCTTGAAGTTTTTATGTAAACATATGAATAGCAAGTTTAATGTTGTCATGAATTAGGTTTAATCATGTCATTGTCATCACCTAGTGCAGTGCATGTTAATGAGTCAACGAGCACATCCTCAAGTGAGGATAAAACATTACGTCTTCATAATTGAGATGCATGGCTACGACAAAAAATTAAATGCATGTGTGATCGTTGTCGAGGGTGTATTTTTCGAGCACATCGAGTTGCAATGTCATATCTCAACATGTATGGAGAATGGAACGGATAAAAATCATCGGTATTCATTGTTTTTTAACACTAAGATTGCTAGTCTATGTTACTCAATATATATCAACGTACATGTAACTCCCTTTTGTGGTTGCGTAGGATGCGGTGCCACATCCTCAGATACTCCCTCTCAGGCGTCGAGAGGCTGCAAATCATTGAAACGAGGAGGCAGAGTCTTCAAGAAGAGTGGAGACTGATGACCATGATAGTAGCCCTCATGAAATGCCCCATCAAGTTGTAGAGAATGAGATTTTGGACAACATGGTACACAATCTATTTTCGCAACCGGTTCGGGGAGAAGGTCACTCTACGAAGCCAGATGACCCACTATACGTAGCGTCATCTACTCTGTTGTATGAAGGTTGTGCGTACTCCGTTCTTCCTGCGTCCCTCGAGATACTTAACTTGCAAACAATTTATGGATGGAGTAATGTCAGTTTGAATGCGTTATTGAAGTAGGTATCAATTCAGTTTGGCTTATGAATCATAATATTAATTGTTCTATTTTAAAATCAGACACAAAGATATGTTGGTGGTTTTTTAACTCACTTTTAAAAATATATGTAGGTTATTATCACAAATGCTTCCAAAAGGAAACAAATTGCCAACTAAGAGAGAGCAAGCAAGACATTACTTGACATCTTTGAGAGGCCTCAATTATGTCAAGATCCATGCATGTGTCAATGATTGTGTCTTATTTCGTGGGATTCATGTTCTCGCATGAGAGTGTCTTGTTTGTGGCGAATCAAGATACGAAGTGGAGATGAAGTCAATGGATGTGCCTCGTAAGGTTTTGCGACATTTTTCGATTGTTCCACGTATTCAACTTATGTTCAAGTGTAAGTCTATTGGAAAGCTCATATCATGGCATGCTAGTCATCGTTCAAGTGATGGAAAATGGAGGATCCCTACAGACACACCGGGATGGCAACATATAGACAATTTGTAGCCCCTTTTCAAAGAAGAGCCAAGAAATTTGAGATTTGGTTTAGGTATAAATGGAATCAATCCATTTGGCATCAAAAGCACATCATACAGTGTATGGCCAGTGGTATTGGTGAACTATAATATTCCTCCATCCATGGCAATTAAAAAGAGACATGTAATGTTGTCCCTTCTGATTCTTGGAAGGCACAACGTAAAAAACATGGACATTTACTTAGAGCCTTTGATTGAAGAGTTAGAAATGTTATGGGAAGGTATTGAGATGCAAGATACAAGCGCATCTGCATCCTTTAGAGATTTCACGTTGAAGGCCATGTTGTTGTGGACCATGCATGAGTTTCCAGGATATGGAGAGTGTTCAGGTATATGTATATAACTCTATATTTGAAATTCAAGACTTGAATCAATTGCATGTTATTAATTCACTTGTTTGTTCAGGTTTAACCACATCAGGATATCATGCATGTCCTATATGCGATCCCTCTCTAGTGTCCTCTAGGCCGGCATGTTTAAAGAATGTTATCTATGACAATCATCATCGATTTCTTCCTATTGACCATCCCAAATATGTTCTCCCTACTAATGGAATGACTCCATAATCTCTAACCATTCGAGATTGGAAGGAGAGATGGATTAATACGACAGCCACCCTCCACTCCGCATGAGTCGGTAAGAAGTATATTTCTCTCGATTGACTTTAAAGTATTTAGCATGATGAATTGTTTACATAATATATTGTTTGTTTGTTAGGTTCTCTATATTTTTTTGTCTTTCGTATTGGACTAAACTCAAGATCAATCACCTATTGGACCCCATGCACACATTCAAAAATGTTATATCTACATTATGGGATCACTTGATAGGGGCTCGTGATTCAATCAATGTAAGGGAGGATTTACGTAACATTGGTCGCATGAGACGAGCCTGGCCACGCATTGGACCCAGAGGAAAGATTGAGCTACCCCATGCAACTTGTGTGGAGATATCGAGCTCCACTCGTGATATGCCAAGGTGACCGTTGTGCATTTATGTCACCGACTTGTTAGCTGTAGATGCGGTTGGTACACCGCCCATGAATAATAGCTAGATGACAGTTATTCTTATCTACTCTAGTTCGTGGCTCAGTTAGTATGCCACCTTAGTTAGTTGAGTTTGGTTTGAGACCCATATATAGGGTTCTTCTATTTCTATATACTTGAGTTATTTTGGCTTACACAACTAAGAACAGGAAAACTATTTTTAGCCTCCACCTTTATGTGTATTCCCCCATTGTGTAAGTGAGAAAGCTACAAGTGAGACTCCATCCTTCTTTCCCACAATATTGACATGGTATCTGTAACGTGTCCACTAACATCCTCTAGGACACGTCTTAGCAGTCCATCGGAAAGGTTGTCTAGAAGACTCCACCCGGCACTCCCATGGAATGTTGCGGGTTTTGTAATCTAGGACTTTCCGCGTCTGCCCCGTAACGGAAGTGTCCTGGGCGCTTTCCACTTAGGATCGAACGGAATTGTTTGGTCGTTTGCTAACAGCGACTAGCGTCAGACCCGATCGAACTACTCTACGCAGAACGCTCGGTCTGAAGCGAATTCATGCTACACTTGGTTCAAGGAGAATAGGAAACGAGAGGGATGCAAGGCTTGACCTCTCTGCCAAAAGGCATAGTCCCATTCCGTTCCCCTAAAACAGCCTGAATCGGGTAATCGGTACTTCCAAGTCATTGTTCTCCTTGCTTGCTTTGGTGATGACGATCATCCTCTGTCCATCGAAGATCTTGAGAAAAGTTCCCAGCTAACCGGGACCACCCATCCGTAGGACAGACCTATGGTCTATCCTCCGCACTTTCCTCAGTTTGTTTTAGTTATGTAATTACCTACCACATTAGTTTGACATATAACAAACAGCTTCCTTGATTAACCCTGTTAAGCACTGGTTCCTTTACGTAATCTTATCACAGGACATAAAGAAAACAATATCAAACAACTCCTTTATTATCTTTATATCCTTTTATCTTTGAAATACAAGGAGTTTCCGCCCGTAGGCTATCCAGTAATCCTTCCTGTGATTACTATCCCAAGTTTCCGCCCGTAGACTAGTATGCGGGCCTCGAGATCCAATCCCGAGTCACGTTAGTCTCTTGTGCAGGGCCCGGAAGGCGAGGGATTTACAGCCAGAGCCCCCCTGGCACCCAAGCGTCCTCCTGCTCCAAGCAGAACTCAACGAAGAGACCTCTCACGGCGGGTTCGGTCCACGTTCCCGGCGCGGTTCACAACCCCCTTGGTTAGGGTCAGGCAGGCAGTCGGGGGTAACTGAAGCTGCCTCTTCCTTCAGGACTTTCACCTGAAGCGTTTAAATATGTTTTCCTCCTTTAGTTCCTTGAGCAAACAATGCAAACAGTGCTTTTCTAATTGTTACAAGCACAATCAAATTCAAATGGCCGGTTGGCTGGCAACTGTCAAGGAGTAACTCCTTATCTCCGAATGCAAACCGCATTCGATCCGGAATCAATTGCAACTTAGCAAGATTCCCATCATCCTTGGGTCAGGGTCATACCCTTCCAATACATTAGGTTTATTGTGGCAGGGACCAGCGACCATGTCGCTTTAGTTTATTGTCGAACAACTGCTTCAAGGCAATTTACTTGACTTTCCTTTTCCTTGGCACCTTTCCCCAAGGAAAGTGAAAATCAGGATGATTACTCATCCCTAATAAGTTGACTTCCGTCACTAACTTGTCAACCTCAATTCGAGAAATGACAATACTCTTTGCAAACAAATTCCGAGACTATACAATGTTGCGGCTTGTGCGCAAGTATTGCATCTATTCTTCTGGAATCCTTTTGTCCATTTCCTTAGTGTTTCGACTGCGAGTTTTAACCCTAGCCGATTACTGGATTTTTGGGGTATCCTTCAGGTCATTACAATTAGGGTTTGGGTTATGATACTAGAATATGCAACTTCATCGGAGTTCCATCATGATCCTTAGGTTCACAGTTTTTGCCTAAAGCGAGGACAAATTATCCTTGCGCTAAATCCTAGTTATCTCTTGGGATTCCTATGTTTATACGATTCCTTGAGGTTCATATCACTTAGCCAATTCAATTATGCCTGTTTGTGACAAGGATGATCTTTCTAGGGTGATAATCCAAATCTACGGAATCGAATTCGCGTAACAAGCGATTGATTGCCGTTTCCTAGGTGAGGTAAAATTACTTACTACTATGTATGCTAACTTTCCTAATAAATCAAGCCTATTACTTTATAGTTTATGCTCTCGAACTTATGCATTGGCGAATCATACAATCTTTCCTTGGTGCATGCTAATTTGGTTACTAACTTTCCCTAGGGCCTACTAGGTCTTGCATCAACAATCGTACCTACTACCTTGTAGTTTATCCTTTGGCATCCCATGCATTTACACCTAGTTACGACTCTTTAATGATTGATCCTTTTCTCATGAAGACTACGCAATTTCATAACATTCTCCTAGTCACTAAGTCGTGATGATACTCAAGCGAAAACTAGTGTTGCTCTATTCCATCGTATAACTATGTTGCAAGTCATACGTTCGTTTTTAGTGCCCTATTAGTTCTTTCCGAATGAAATCTTATGGTGCTAGACTTTCCCTATGAAATCATAATGTGCATATACGCTTAATTCATCATATCTAGGATGGCAACTAATGCACATATAAACTTCGTCCTCTTGCTTAGGATTAGATTCTTACCTTTAAAAAATACCATCTACATGCATCTAATTCCCTAACCGTTCAATCTTTCATAATGCTCAAAAAGATGCATTTCTTTCAATGCTTTTAATTTAAACGTAACTTGAATTTCCCTTCCTAAGCGCGCCTAATCATTTCTTATGCGAAATTTAACACAGAAGAACCTAGACTTGTGGTGTCGGGGTGATGTCCACTTGCACGTTTGGCGTCGAACCTCCCGCGGTCGCATCTTGGGATCTTTTTGGAGCCATCGTAGTCGTAAATTCGACTTACGAGTTGCCTTTGTGTTCGTATGCGGATGGTTTCCTCTTCGGAATAGAGCTTGCGACAAAGCTTCGGAATTCCCACGAACTCGATTCAGCGCGGTATTTGGACGGCTTGCGAAACAATGTCTTTGTCCAAGTCTCGTCGAAGGCTTTTGCGAGGTCTTTGTGGCCTCACCGTCTCCTTCCTTGGAAATCCGGGCCTTTAACGGATCTTCAGGAAGATGCCGTGGGAAAGGCCTTTTGGGCCGAGGGGTGGAAAAATGGAAGATAGGGGTCGTGGGAAGGGGGTCTAGGGAGGCCCCCCTATGGAAGCTTCTATAGAAGCTTCCAAAGGAGCTTTTTGAGGCACGTGGGCAGAGGAGGAATCGTGGACGACGTGGCGGCGGCCCGGAGGGCTGGCGGACCTCAGCGAGTGAGGCGGCGGTGTGGAGACAGTCTGGCGACTGTGGCGGCTAGGGTGGCAACTCGCGGGGCCAGCGGCAGCGAGGGGGTGTGGTAGCTGGTGGCGACGGCAGAGCGGACGGAGGCGGGGCTGGGCGGCAGCAACACGGCAGTGAGGTGGTAGCCCGTGGCGAGGCTGGCGGCAGCAGCACGGCCTCTCCTCTCTCCTCCCACACACGACTTCTCCCCTCCCTTCACGCAGGCAGAATTCCTCCTCCTCCTCTTCGTAAACACACCCCTTGATGGGGGTGTTCTTATAGGCCGTGGGGGTGGGGAAGGGGTCTCCTCCCAGGTGGGAGAACTTCCCATGCAAACCCCTCTTTCCCATCCCCCCCCACACACTCCCTTTCCTCCAGCCACGCATCGGCTGGGGGAAAGGGATAAATACATAAAAAAAATTTACCTTTAATTAATTGAATTTGCCCCTCCCAAGAGGGTGTTCCCGTGCGGTTAACGGTTTTTATCCCCCGGTTCAGTTTATCACTCGCAAAGGCCCCATTTCTATCGAGCGGCTTACACATTACACGGCCAATAATCCAATTGCGAGAAATACCCTTTGCACAGGGTTTGCACGGCGTGTGGGAAGTGATTTGATCGCGTGGAAATATTACATTCTCTCCCCCTTAGAAGAATCGAGATGTCCTCATCTCGAGATAAACTGGGGATATTGAAGATTGAGAGAGCTTTCATACATCCAGGTAGCATCCTCTTCGGAATAATCTTGCCACTGGACGAGGCATTCTCTCAAGGTTCTAGATCTCAACTGTCCCTCCCTGACCGTGGCCAATACCTTGACGGTGTCCCTCGCTGAGCTTGGGGCATTGCTTTCTGAAGTGACCGAGTTCATTGCAGTGGAAACATCGGATGTTTCGGCCATTACCGTGAGTAGGAACAAAGTTGTTGACGTTATTTGTCCTTGCCTTCTTTCTTTGTCCCTGATTGTGGCCTTGAACTCTCTTAACCTGGGGTCTGAATGCTCCTTCGCTTGGGTCGCTATAAGACCAATTCTTAATACTCCTTGGTTTAGCTTGCACTTCCTGAATTATGGGTGCCGCTCGAATGAGTGCATCCTGAAGATCTGATGGTCTCATAGATTCGAGACGGGTATTTACAGGTGGATTTAAGCCTGCGCAAAATTTGGACACCTGCTGTGTCGTGTCCATTCGTGGCGCATACTTCAAGAGTGAGACAAACTTAGAGTAGTATGCGTCAAGCGTGAGTCCTAACTGTTTTAACTCATAAAACTCATTCATTTTCTGTGTACGATATGCGGGTGGCAAATATCTCCCTTGCACGGCTTGCTTTAACTTCTCCCAGGTAACGGACCCTTCTGAAATCCCTTGATCCCTGCACCATTGTTTCCACCATAGTCTGGCTTCACCGGTGAGTTTTAATTTGGCGAGCATGGCCTGATTGGTTGGTGCAGTGCCAGCGGCTTCGAAGTAGTCCTCCATAGATTCAATCCAAATCTCAGCGTCCGACTGGACGAATCTGCCTCTCCCGTCAAACTCGGGTGGCTTTATTTGTTTGAGGAGGAACTTCTTCTCCTGGATCACAGTAGTACTTGATGTAGGGGGCGAATTTGGAACCTGTACCTGGGGTTGTGCCTGGCGTAAAAAGTTTTCTTAACGTTATTATATGATAATTGCCATTAGCTTATCTTTAGTTCAGCTAATTCGTAACTCATGAAGCAACTAGACTTTTTGCAACAACCCTGATGCACAATCGAATAGTGATAAAAAGAAGTCCTTATTTATATTTATATGGCGTAGCCTCATATAACAACTCGAACGATGATAATCCAATCATTACATTTAGTTTGGGGAAAACAATATAGTATTGGATTTGTCTACAGGAACTGTGTAGTAATAGGGTTTTGGGTCATGTATCTTTAGGAATCGATAATGCATCGGAAGTTCGGGATATCCTTTCCGCTGGAAACCATACTTCCCATGGCGTCCCAATACCTTGATCCTATCAGCTGGAATTACACGGGTTACTTCCTCATATACATATGAGTTTAATTCAACTCTACGACCTCGAATATGCAGGGTCGAATTCACGTGAGCTTCCACGAAAATGAACAGCTTCACGACTTTCAAATCTTCCAACCACTTGATCCTCTTCAAGTTGGTCTGTAGATAGGCGAACCGGTGGGCAGCTATGTAGTAGATTCCTGAAGACCCAGTCCATCTTCGCTCTATATATAGAGGTGATGGGTTATAAATCCGCTCCAAGATGTTCATCATCTCCATTCTCTGCCTATAATGCGGAGAATGCATCGCAGTCATGAACATGATCCGGAACACCAGAAATTTATTCCACGCCTCGTAATTCTGAAAGACAGTATTGAAGATGAGAAAATGTTTGGACAGGAACAAATTCTTTACTTCACTTCTAATGAAATCTTATGAAAACAATTCCATTGTAAGTCGGCTCTGATACCAACTATAACGTGTCCACTAACATCCTCTAAGACGCGTCTTAGCAGTCCATCGGAAAGGTTGTCTAGAAGACTCCACCCGGCACTCCCATGGAATGTTGCGGGTTTTGTAATCTAGGACTTTCCGCGTCTGCCCCGTAACGAAAGTGTCCTGGGCGCTTTCCACTTAGGATCGAACGGAATTGTTTGGTCGTTTGCTAACAGCGACTAGCATCAGACCCGATCAAACTACTCTACGCAGAACGCTCGGTCTGAAGCGAATTCATGCTGCACTTGGTTCAAGGAGAATAGGAAACGAGAGGGATGCAAGGCTTGACCTCTCTGCCAAAATGCATAGTCCCATTCCGTTCCCCTAAAACAGCCTGAATCGGGTAATCGGTACTTCCAAGTCATTGTTCTCCTTGCTTGCTTTGGTGATGACGATCATCCTCTGTCCATCGAAGATCTTGAGAAAAGTTTCCGGCTAACCGGGACCACCCATCCGTAGGACAGACCTATGGTCTATCCTCCGCACTTTCCTCAGTTTGTTTTAGTTATGTAATTACCTACCACATTAGTTTGACATATAACAAACAGCTTCCTTGATTAACCCTGTTAAGCACTGGTTCCTTTACGTAATCTTATCACAGGACATAAAGAAAACAATATCAAACAACTCCTTTATTATCTTTATATCCTTTTATCTTTGAAATACAAGGAGTTTCCGCCCGTAGGCTATCCAGTAATCCTTCCTGTGATTACTATCCCAAGTTTCCGCCCGTAGACTAGTATGCGGGCCTCGAGATCCAATCCCGAGTCACGTTAGTCTCTTGTGCAGGGCCCGGAAGGCGAGGGATTTACAGCCAGAGCCCCCCCTGGCACCCAAGCGTCCTCCTGCTCCAAGCAGAACTCAACGGAGAGACCTCTCACGGCGGGTTCGGTCCACGTTCCCGGCGCGGTTCACAACCCCCTTGGTTAGGGTCAGGCAGGCAGTCGGGGGTAACTGAAGCTGCCTCTTCCTTCAGGACTTTCACCTGAAGCGTTTAAATATGTTTTCCTCCTTTAGTTCCTTGAGCAAACAATGCAAACAGTGCTTTTCTAATTGTTACAAGCACAATCAAATTCAAATGGCCGGTTGGCTGGCAACTGTCAAGGAGTAACTCCTTATCTCCGAATGCAAACCGCATTCGATCCGGAATCAATTGCAACTTAGCAAGATTCCCATCATCCTTGGGTCAGGGTCATACCCTTCCAATACATTAGGTTTATTGTGGCAGGGACCAGCGACCATGTCGCTTTAGTTTATTGTCGAACAACTGCTTCAAGGCAATTTACTTGACTTTCCTTTTCCTTGGCACCTTTCCCCAAGGAAAGTGAAAATCAGGATGATTACTCATCCCTAATAAGTTGACTTCCGTCACTAACTTGTCAACCTCAATTCGAGAAATGACAATACTCTTTGCAAACAAATTCCGAGACTGTACAATGTTGCGGCTTGTGCGCAAGTATTGCATCTATTCTTCTGGAATCCTTTTGTCCATTTCCTTAGTGTTTCGACTGCGGGTTTTAACCCTAGCCGATTACTGGATTTTTGGGGTATCCTTCAGGTCATTACAATTAGGGTTTTGGTTATGATACTAGAATATGCAACTTCATCGGAGTTCCATCATGATCCTTAGGTTCACAGTTTTTGCCTAAAGCGAGGACAAATTATCCTTGCGCTAAATCCTAGTTATCTCTTGGGATTCCTATGTTTATACGATTCCTTGAGGTTCATATCACTTAGCCAATTCAATTATGCCTGTTTGTGACAAGGATGATCTTTCTAGGGTGATAATCCAAATCTACGGAATCGAATTCGCGTAACAAGCGATTGATTGCCGTTTCCTAGGTGAGGTAAAATTACTTACTACTATGTATGCTAACTTTCCTAATAAATCAAGCCTATTACTTTATAGTTTATGCTCTCGAACTTATGCATTGGCGAATCATACAATCTTTCCTTGGTGCATGCTAATTTGGTTACTAACTTTCCCTAGGGCCTACTAGGTCTTGCATCAACAATCGTACCTACTACCTTGTAGTTTATCCTTTGGCATCCCATGCATTTACACCTAGTTACGACTCTTTAATGATTGATCCTTTTCTCATGAAGACTACGCAATTTCATAACATTCTCCTAGTCACTAAGTCGTGATGATACTCAAGCGAAAACTAGTGTTGCTCTATTCCATCGTATAACTATGTTGCAAGTCATACGTTCGTTTTTAGTGCCCTATTAGTTCTTTCCGAATGAAATCTTATGGTGCTAGACTTTCCCTATGAAATCATAATGTGCATATACGCTTAATTCATCATATCTAGGATGGCAACTAATGCACATATAAACTTCGTCCTCTTGCTTAGGATTAGATTCTTACCTTTAAAAAATACCATCTACATGCATCTAATTCCCTAACCGTTCAATCTTTCATAATGCTCAAAAAGATGCATTTCTTTCAATGCTTTTAATTTAAACGTAACTTGAATTTCCCTTCCTAAGCGCGCCTAATCATTTCTTATGCGGAATTTAACACGGAAGAACCTAGACTTGTGGTGTCGGGGTGATGTCCACTTGCACGTTTGGCGTCGAACCTCCCGCGGTCGCATCTTGGGATCTTTTTGGAGCCATCGTAGTCGTAAATTCGACTTACGAGTTGCCTTTGTGTTCGTATGCGGATGGTTTCCTCTTCGGAATAGAGCTTGCGACAAAGCTTCGGAATTCCCACGAACTCGATTCAGCGCGGTATTTGGACGGCTTGCGAAACAATGTCTTTGTCCAAGTCTCGTCGAAGGCTTTTGCGAGGTCTTTGTGGCCTCACCGTCTCCTTCCTTGGAAATCCAGGCCTTTAACGGATCTTCGGGAAGATGCCGTGGGAAAGGCCTTTTGGGCCGAGGGGTGGAAAAATGGAAGATAGGGGTCGTGGGAAGGGGGTCTAGGGAGGCCCCCCTATGGAAGCTTCTATAGAAGCTTCCAAAGGAGCTTTTTGAGGCACGTGGGCAGAGGAGGAATCGTGGACGACGTGGCGGCGGCCCGGAGGGCTGGCGGACCTCAGCGTAGTGAGGCGGCGGTGTGGAGACAGTCTGGCGACTGTGGCGGCTAGGGTGGCAACTCGCGGGGCCAGCGGCAGCGAGGGGGTGTGGTAGCTGGTGGCGACGGCAGAGCGGACGGAGGCGGGGCTGGGCGGCAGCAACACGGCAGTGAGGTGGTAGCCCGTGGCGAGGCTGGCGGCAGCAGCACGGCCTCTCCTCTCTCCTCCCACACACGACTTCTCCCCTCCCTTCACGCAGGCAGAATTCCTCCTCCTCCTCTTCGTAAACACACCCCTTGATGGGGGTGTTCTTATAGGCCGTGGGGGTGGGGAAGGGGTCTCCTCCCAGGTGGGAGAACTTCCCATGCAAACCCCTCTTTCCCATCCCCCCCCACACACTCCCTTTCCTCCAGCCACGCATCGGCTGGGGGAAAGGGATAAATACATAAAAAAAATTTACCTTTAATTAATTGAATTTGCCCCTCCCAAGAGGGTGTTCCCGTGCGGTTAACGGTTTTTATCCCCCGGTTCAGTTTATCACTCGCAAAGGCCCCATTTCTATCGAGCGGCTTACACATTACACGGCCAATAATCCAATTGCGAGAAATACCCTTTGCACAGGGTTTGCACGGCGTGTGGGAAGTGATTTGATCGCGTGGAAATATTACAGTATCATAGCCTGGTTCGTGGTAAGGAGCTCAAGAAAGTAAACCAAGTTTGCGGCATTCTAGTAAGAGGACAAGTGTTGCTTTCATTTTTCGAGTTTGGGAGCAAGTCTCTGCAAGTAGCATAGCCAGGAAGTGCAAGAGTGCATTGTCTCAGATTGAGACATCCTTCGCGGTGTAGCAAGAGGGTAGTATATGCTACGGGAAAAGGGCTTTAGCCCTAGGTTGCCCTTTTTTTTTAAATTCGAGGCCATTTTGGGGCCTGTTTTGGAGGCGGAAGGTTTCCGCACGCACTCAGAAAAAGGCCAAGTTTTTTGCTGTACGACCACTATTCTACAGGTCGGTGAAAAGTTACTGTAGAAATTGCATCGTATGCTTGTGTGCAAAGACATTGGGAGTTACAAAATCATCCTTGTTGCATGTTGATGCAAAATCGTCACTAGGAAGTGACTGTGTGGTCAAATACCACTTTCGTAAGTTTTGCAAATTTGCCCTTGTGAGGCTGAAGTTGTGTTTTTTGCAGTGACATAATTTTTTGCAGTGTTCTGTAATGGCGTCTGATTCTCTTTCATAGATTGTCACTGAAAATCTTGACAAGAACAACTTCCAAGCATGGAAGTTTAGAATGACGAATTTCCTTATGGGAAAAGGATATTGGGAATTCGTTGCAGGAAATGAAGAAAAACCAGTTCTTCTTGATGTTTCCAATCAACAGCAAATGTAGGCATTTAAAGGATGGCATGAGAGATCCAGAAAAGTTATGTACTAGCTGTCTATCAGTATTTCAGACTCTATGATTGTGCATATTCAGGATGCAAGTACGCCAAAGGAGGCATGGGATACTTTGTCAAAAATGTATAGCACAAATACACAAGCCAGGAAAATGTAGCTCAAGCAAGAGTTGCACAATGTGCAAAGAGAAAGTATGAGCATCAATGACTACCACATGAAGGTGAAGAAGATTGCAGATGCACTTGCTTCCATTGGGTCGCTAGTGGAAGATGATGATTTAGTTTCTATGACATTGAATGGTCTGAGAAAGGATTATGCACAGTTCCGAACATCTATTTCCATCCGTGAAAGATTTCTTGATTTTGAGGAGTTGATTGCTCTTCTAATTTCTGAGCAGAGAAATGGTGGTGCATCTTCTTCAGGAGGAACTTCAAAAGAAGCTGTCTTCTACTCAAATGCTAGAAAAGGTAGAGGTAGAGGTAGAGGAGGCCGATCTGGAGGCCGTGGTAGAAATCAGAATATGTAGCAAACTCAAGAAAACCAGTCTTATGGAGGAGGACGTGGTAACTCTAGAGGCAGGGGGAGCTAAAGAGATCATGGTGGATGGCAAAGAGGCCAAAATGCAAACAACAATGCTGAATGCTACTACTATGGTAAAATGGGTCATATGGCTAAAGATTGCTATAAAAAGCAGAATGACATCATGAATGGAAAATTGCAACAAGGGAATTATGCATCTTCTAGTAGATAGGGTGATGACAGAAATAAGCATTTGTTTATAGTGTAGCACATGACCAATTCTGTGACAAGTGAAGAAGAAAGCAACGATGTGTGGTATGTTGACTCAGGTGCATCAAACCACACGACAGGTCATGCAGAATGGATGCGGGATGCAAGGAAAATGGAAAAACTAGGATTTGTGGAGACTGGTGATGATACTGCACATCCTATTGTGCAGATTGGAAAATTTTCTTTGTCTATGCAGGATGGGAAAAAGAAATACCTGTCGGATGTATTCCATATCCCGAATATCACCAAGAACCTGATTTCTATTGGTCAAATGGTTGAGCAAGGCTTGCAGGTCAGATTTAATTCTCATGAATGCTTTGTTGAGGATATGAAAAATAAGGTCGCTTGATAGCAAAAGGAAAGAAGAAGGGTAGAATGTTTACGTTGGATGCAGACATGCCTGAATTGAGTATAGCAATGTTTGCACATGGGACCGGTGTAGTTGCAGATATTGATATCTGGCATAAACTCATTGGTCATGTTAATGTACAGTGACTTAAATCAATGCAAGGCCAAAATATTGTTGTAGGATTGCCTAAATTCAAGGTTGCAGAAATGTATAAGGTATGTGAAGCTTTTCAGTTTAGAAAACAGGCAAGGAAACCATTTCCTAGACATGTTCAAGAGAGTAAGAAGCCATTGGAATTAATCCACTTTGATGTGTGGACTACTAAAGCTGCATCTCTTAGAGACTGTCATTATTTTGTCACTTTTATTGATGACTATAGCAGAAAATTTTGGGTGTATTTTATGAAAAAGAAAAGTGAAGTTTTTGGGCATTTCAAAACTCTTAAAGCTATGGTTGAAAAAGAAACAGGCCTGCAAATAAAATGCCTAAGGTCAGATGGAGGGGGAGAGTACCTCTCAAATGAGCTTGCAAGGTTCCTGCAGGAGCATGGCATAAAGCAGCAATATTCATGCAATCATACCCCACAAAAAAATGGAATTGCAGAAAGGAAAAATATGCATATTGGAGAGGTATCTCGTGCCATGCTCAACGAAAAAGACTTGCCAGATTTTTACTAGGCTGAAGCAGTTGCTACAGCAATCTACATAATGAACAGGACTCCCACTGCAGCAATACATGGGATGACTCGAGAGGAGAGGTATATTAGTAGGAAACCAGATATTTCTCATTTGAAGATTTTTTGTTGCATTGCCTATGTTCATGTGCCAAATGAGTTGAGATCCAAGTTGGATCCAAAAGCTGAGAAGTGCATCTTTATTGGTTATTCTCTGCAGCAAAAAGGGTATAGATGCTATAACCCTTCTACTCGTAAGTTTACAGTGAGCAGAGATGTTGTTTTTTATGAGATGAGTAGCTGGTATAAACCAATAAATGTGATTGATAATGTAGATGCATAAAATGGCAATGCTACATAGAATTCACAGTAGTAGTCACAAGATATTAGTGGACCTGGAGCGTCCTCTAGCAGTGGTTCACATTCTTCGCCATGGACATGCAAATTGAGATCAGGAGAATCTCCTTAAAACAATGCAGATAGTGGTATGCAGGTTTCACGAAAAGGAAAAGAGAAGGTAGATCAGCTCATGTTTGATGTGAATGCAAGTCACTCTTATGTGGATGGTGAATCCAGTGGCTCAGAACAAAGCATTGATGATGAGTTGGGTATTCGTTCTATTGTTACACCTAGAGTAAGAAAGACCAGGGATATTTTGAGAGCACCTGGGAGTGAACCTACTTTGCACAGGTCTACAAGAGCTAGGTATCCTGTGGATAGGCTCAAATATGATGGGTTTACAACCATTCACTATGCCTATATGGTCAAAGTGATACACGAACCAGAACCCACTTCTTTTGAGCAAGCCGTGGGAAAAGAAAAATGGGAGAAAGCCATGGATGAAGAAATGGATGCCTTGGAAGCAAATGCTACATGGGAATTGATACCTTTGCCTAAAGATAAGAATGCAATTGGTTGTAAGTGGGTTTATAAGGTGAAGCGCAATGCAGATGGTTCTGTGAATAGATACAAGGCAAGATTAGCAGTCAAGGGATATGCACAAACATATGGCATTGATTATGAAGAAACATTCAGTTTAGTTGCAAGGATGGCAACTGTAAGAGTAGTCATTGCTATGGCTGCATCAAAGGGATGGTCTTTACATCAGATGGATGTAAAGAATGCCTTCTTGCATGGTGATTTGCAAGAAGAGGTCTATATCGAGCAGCCACCAGGTTATGTGCATGCTATTCATCCTGAGTTTATTTGTAGGTTGAAGAAAACCTTGTATGGCTTGAAGCAAGCTCCTAGAGTATGGTCTGACAAGATAGGACAATATCCTGTCACTATTGGCTTTCAGATATCCAAGGCAGATTTCTCACTTTATGTGAGAAAAATAGAGAAAGGTATTATGATGCTTGTCATTTATGTTGATGATTTGATTATCACAGGTGATAATGATGAAGATATCCTTCATGTGAAAATGCTATTGAAGCAGAAGTTTGAGATGAAGGATTTGGGAGAGCTGTGTTATTTCTTGGGCATTGAGGTGATTAGATCACCAAGTGGGATATGGATCTTGCAGAGGCAGTATGAATTGGACATGCTATCCAAATATGGGATAATAGACTATAAGCCTATTTCAATTCCTTTGGAGCAGAATGTGAAACTGAGTGCAGATGCAGGTAAGCTTCTTGAAGACCCTACTATGTACAGACGCATAGTAGGAAGTTTGATTTATATGACTATTACCAAGCCAGATTTGAGCTATGCTGTTGGATTAGTAAGTCAGTTTATGCAGGCTCCAAGGAAACCACATTTGGATGCGGCTAGACGCATACTCAGGTATGTGAAGTCCACATTGCAGTATGGACTATTTTATGAGACTGGGGTTCAGATACAGTTGCATGGATACACTAATGCTGATTGGACTGGTAGTATTTCTGATAGATGATCTACCAGTGGATATGTGTTCTCTTTTGGGAGTGCTGCAGTCACTTGGAGCAACAAGAAACAGCTTACACTTACCTTATCGAGCACAGAGACTGAGTACAAGGGTGCAGCAATGGCTGCATGTGAGGTAGCTTGGTTGCATAAGCTACTTTATGATATGGATCAGCTTACAGATGGGCCAGTTGTCATTTATTGTGACAACATGAGCAGTATACACTTGGCAAATAACCCAGTCTATCATGCTAGAACAAAGCACATTGAGGTGCATTATCGTTATGTGCGGGAGAAGGTTTTACTAGGTCTTATTGATCTAGTTTATGTCAGCACAGAGGATCAAGTAGCTAACATATTTACAAAGGCATTGGGCCCAGAGAAACTGTGCAAGTTCAGAGACCTGCTTGGTGTGCAAGAATTGGGATTGAGCTCGAGGAGAAGTGTTGAGATATCGAGCTCCACTCGTGATATGCAAGGATGACCGTTGTACATTTATGTCATGGACTTGTTAGCTGTAGATGCGGTTGGTACACCGCCCATGAATAATAGCTAGATGACAGCTATCCTTATCTACTCTAGTTTGTGGCTCAATTAGTATGCCACCTTAGTTAGTTGAGTTTGGTTTGAGACCCATATATAGGGTTCTTCTATTTCTATGTACTTGAGTTCTTTTGGCTTACACAACTAAGAAGAGAAAAACTGTTTTCAGCCTTCACCTTTATGAGTATTTTCCCATTGTGTAAGTGAGAAAGCTACAAGTGAGACTCTATCCTTCTCTCCCACAATCTTGACACCTTGGATGTTGTCAAAGAACGAGGAAAAAATAGTGAAGGAACAAATATGTAGCTTTTGAACACCCACAAGATGTATGAGATGTCTCAAGGGAGCCTCATAAAGAAAAAGAAAAGAGGTGTGGAGCAACTATCTGGTTTGAAGTCTCACGATTGGCACAAAATGATTCAAGTAAGGGTATCTCTAGCCATGAATATAATAATTAGTGGAGTAACTATGTGTAAACTTTGGGGTATGATGACTTTTTTCTCAACTAATCATTTGATCTATGAATATTACTTACATTCAGTTTGTACTTCCTACTAGCATATCCCATTGTGTATCCAAAGATGTACGTGATATCATTTACAAGATGGGAGAGCTTGTGAGGTGTGTATACATTGTATTTTTTCATTATATATTGCATACATCATGTAGTGAACCTCTTTGAATTTCTACACAAAAATAAATAATTGTCAAATACATCCTGACAGATACGTGAGCTTGAAGGAAATTGATCCAAACACATTGCAAGATGCTCGAGTATTATCTGTTGAGGTGGTTTGTTTGGTGGAGGAAATTTTTCCTCGGTCCATTTTGACTACTCAATTACATTTACTCGTACATTTGATTGATGGGATCGCACTTTGTGGGGAAGTTCATGCAAGGTGGATGTTTTTTCTTGAGCGCTTCATGAAAACCTTGAAAGATTTTGTGAGGCAATTGAAGCACGGCCTAAGGGAAGCATGGATGAGGGTTAGTTAGTGCAATCATCCCTTGTTTATATCTCTGAATATCTTACTGAAGTGGACCCCTCTCAACCACGACTATGGAAAGACGATGAAGACTTGAGGATGACCTCTATAATACCTTAAGGAAAATGAATGAGTAAAGTGCTAACAAAAGAAGAACTTCATAAGTTAAATAGTTTTTGTGTGCTCAATAGTGATGTAATGAGCAAATGGGTGACACTATATAATGAAGCAAGGGCAAGAAGAAAAAGTGAAAGACAAGTATTTTGCACCAGATATGGACGTAATGTCTCATTTCTAGATTATCTAAATGCGCTCCCACGTCATATTGATATAGATTGGTTACATGAGGAAATGGAGAGAATGAAAAAAGAGGAGGAAATTAATATATCTCTAGAAGAGTGGAAATACGCACGAGGTTGCTTATCAAAGGTGAGACATACTATCAATTAATTTGTTTCTAGTTATATTTTATATAATAAATTGACATGTTTGATCTTAATCTTTTACTACTAGTGCACATTATTCAATGCTATTTGGTGTGAGGGTAAACATCTTCGAACTCAACGTATAGATGAAAAGAGAAATACCCAAGATTGTGGTGTCCTTGCTCACTTCGAGGATGCCAATGGTACCATGGAAGGTTATTGTGGCTTGATCCAAGATATTCTGAAGCTTGACTTCAGACAATTATTTATATATGTACTGGATGTGAAGTAGTAACAAATGGTGAGCATTGCACAATCAGACGTCATCAAAGTGATTTTGTAATCATTGACTCTACAAAATTTCACCAAAACAAGAATGACACATTAGTACTACCTCAACAATGCGAGCAGGTATATATGTAAAAGCTAAATTTTTTATATGTATACATGTGATACATATACACAATATAATAAGTATTTAAGTTTCTTGCTTTTGTTTTTCAAATACAAGTTGTGTATCATCCAATGGTAAACAATAACCGATGGTGGTATGTCATCCCTATATCTAATCGTTTAAAACCAATATATGGTAATATTACCGACATAGAGATAGCAGATGAAAATCCAACAATTAATGATGATGTACATGATGACACCATAAAGGATGATATGTGTGATATAGTACAAGATGAACCTCACAAGGATGTTCAAGGAAACACACAAGAGGACAATAATGTGATTGATGATGATGAAGTTATTGAGCAATATAGCAACACATTTGATAGTGGGATAGACTTATTTGTTTCGTTACCTCTTGGTAACATAAACCTAGAAGTAGATAGTTTAGCAAGGGCTGATCTCATTGAAGATGAGATGGATCATTCACTATAACATACTTAATTCGCTTAATGATTTAATGTGTATTCTTAATTCTATGGAAAATATCGTGTGCACATGTGCATACTCAAGAATCAATAGTCAAGTTTAAAGCTAAATTGAATTTTCCATAATAAAAGGAAATATTTTTTATCACCTTCAAGTAGAGAAATTACGAGATACATGCAATGCTTGCTACTAATTGTATAATAAGGTTTGTGTTGCTTGCCGCTAATTACTTATATCAGGCTTGTCAACTAGACGAACTGCCATTCATTAGAGAGCAATGTAAAAATAATTACTAACTCTGTTTTTTTAATTATATTAAGTCCAATTTTAGGTGGTTAAATAATTACGCGTCTGAAAACGCATCTATTTGCACGGATATATAGACGCAAAATTCGCGTCTATTTACACGCTCTTTTACACGCACATATAGACGCAATGATAGACGTGCCCGACTTTGCGCATCTAACATGCGTGTCTATGCCTCGTTTCTGTTGTGGTGCCTAAACAACTTAGTCACACTCGCATCGCTCTACCCGTATCTTGCTTGCACACTTAGGAGTGCAAGCAGTGTCTTTAGGGGAGATACTCAGTGTTAGCTATATATAGTCTGTCTATATATAGCGCCCCAGGTCCCCTCTATATATTCCTATCATGTGTGCTCAGCTGACACACATGATAGGAATATATAGAGGGGACCTGGGGCGCTATATATAGATAGACTATATATAGCTAACAAGCTAAGCACACATGATAGGAATATTTATAGGGGACCTGGGGCGCTATATATAGACAGACTATATATAGCTAACAAGAAGAGGGGGATTGGAGATAGGAGAGAGAGAGAGAGAGAGAGAGAGAGAGAGAGAGAGAGAGAGAATAGAGAGCAAAGAGCAGAGAGTAGAGAGTAGAGAGAGGATAGCGGAGAGAAGAGAGAAAAACAGAACAAAGAGAGGGTCGGTGAGAGAAGAGAGGGAGTAGACAGAGGAGAGAGGAGAGAGAGCAACTAGAGAGTGTGAAGAGAAAAGAAAGGAAGAGAGAGGAGAGAGATAAGAAAATATATAATAGAGAAGAGAAAAAGAGAGAAGACAAAAGTGAGAACAAAGAGAAGACATGGGAGAGAAGAGAAAAAGTAGAGTAGAAAAGAGAGTAGATAGAGGATAAATAAGAGAAAGGAGAGTAGATAACGAAGAGTATAAAGAGTAGAGGGAGGTGAGAGAGGAGAGAGAAGAGAGAGGAGAGAGAAAGGAAGAGAGAATAGGTAGTAGAAGAGTAGAGAGAGTAGAGGAAAGAGAAGAGAAAAAAAGTAGAGAGTAGAGTGAATAGAGGAAGAGTATGTAAAGAGAGAGTAGAGTAAAGAGAATAGAGAGAGAGAAGAAGAAGAAGAGAATAGAGAGTAGATGAGTAAAGAGAGAGAAAGAGAGAGAGAGAGAGAGAAGAAGAAGAAGAGAATAGAGAGTAGATGAGTAAAGAGAGAGAAAGAGAGAGAGAGAGAGAGAGAGAGAAGACGAGTAGAGAGAGAGTAGGGAGAGTACAAATAGGAGAGAGAAAAGAGAGTAGAGAGAGTAGAAAAGTAGGGAGAGAGTAGGCTGAGTAGAGAGAGGAGAGAGAAAAATAGCAAAAGAGTAGAGAGGGAGGAGAGAAGAGAGAAGAGAGTAAACGAGAGATGTGAAGAGAGAAAGACCAAATGGAGAGAGGAGTGACAGAAAATAGAAAATAAAGAAGAGAGTAAAAGAGAGAAGAGAAGAGAGAATGAGAGAGAGGGTAGAGAGAGAGAGAGAGAGAGAGAGAAAGAGAGGGACAAGATTCTCTTATTTGAGAAGATTATATAGCTAAGGAAGAGTGGGAGAGGAAGCACTAGATGAGGGAAGAGATAGAGAGGAAATCTAGTAAACATACTCATGAATTTATTCTTGTAGGTTGAGAAGAGAGTTGACACTATGAACCAAGGTCACCAAGCGTTCGTTAATTAGATATTCTCATTCTTACAAAGCCTTGATGTCAACAATAAAGGGTAGATCGTTCAAGCTATATAGCATTATCACATTGACTATTATGAGGAGTAGAGCCAAAGCACTTGATTTATACCAAGCAAAGCTAGCAAGCTTAGCATCATACTTCTTGGGTTGTGTGGTTGCACTTGTGGCAAGGAGGATAACTAAGCCTTTCTACATTAGTTCCATAGTCCATTTCTCAACCCATTGGGAAATCAAAAGGCCCCTTTTCTACACTCATTATGGGAAAAAATAAGATTAGTTTGACTATAGCTTTGTGAATTTTGGTAGTTTTGCTTAGTAGTCTTGACTCTCTAGGATTCAAGTCAAACCACACTAGATCCACCTTCTACTCTCCCACCCCTAGCCACATCCTCACTCTCCTAGCTATATCAACATCAACACGATGGTTTATGAGAGGTAGATGCACATAGCAAAGAATATATCCCATCCCATAGTTTGCCCATTCCATAGTGATCTTGCACCCTAGTTAGAGATGTCTACACCATGTAGGCTTAGGACTCTTGTGACTACTTCTAGCTTCTTGTACATGACCGACAATTGGACACATTTATTGGTCATGAAAAAGTAAAGTAAGAGTGTTATGAATCAGATGAATGAGCTTGTTCTGTTGACATATAGACATAACATTGCAATAGGATGGAAAGTGCAGGACCCCCACAAAAGGAATCAAATCATAAGGGCTCTCCAAAACTTTGACATGATATACTTAAATATACTTCCTCTAGTAGAGTCAAAATCTTTTTGCAATCAACAATGTGATTGGAAATAAAAAACTTCTAGCCATTTTCATCCAACTCCTCATTTTTGTTATACACCACATAGCCCTTAATAGGCACATAATCAAAAAATAGCATAGGAAGCTATGGGATGTAGTCTTTCAAGACCTTATTCATCGTGTTCATCAAATGGGCTACAAAATTTGTTGCCCCTTGTGGAAGGATACACATACACACCGATCTTAAGGGTGCCTTCATAGTGATGGCATCTCTATTTTCCATAGCCAATCAAAACTAATCATAAACTAAGTACAAATCCCTAAATGAGTAGACAGACTTTCCCGAAAATGCTTCTAAACTCATCTACTACTGGCCTAGCTCCAATATTTCTTATCATTACTTTGTTAACTAGCTACATGTCCTAAATGAATTGCAATGTACCATTCTTCTTAGGCATGGTAAACCAAATATTTGAATATGAAGTTGATGATGGCTTCAAAATTTTTGTCTTGATCTTCTCATTTAACAACTCAATCAACTTAGGCAAGTATTCCTA
Organism: Lygodium microphyllum; assembly: GCF_053477565.2. NCBI lineage: Eukaryota > Viridiplantae > Streptophyta > Polypodiopsida > Schizaeales > Lygodiaceae > Lygodium > Lygodium microphyllum. The sequence goes on from NC_141135.1 coordinate 117,808,011, forward strand.
AGGCACAAGAATTGGTCTTAGATTCCATGGAACATGTAGTAATGTAAAAGCAACCATTGAAGCCACAACCTCGTCACAACATTTGGATCAATGCAACCAATTTCAATAGGCTAAAATGCAAAAGCCTTTACATGCTTTGATAACATTTGTACAAAACAGTCTCTTTCTATTGGAAAGAGAAGCCCATCACATCCAATCTTCAACTCTTTCACTTTTTCAATAGTAAACTTATACAGAACACCCTTTGAATCTCTTAAACTTGACTACTATGACACTTTCTCAAACATCTTATCACTAGAAGGGGGTAAAGTCATAGCAATTGGCTTAATATTTTTATCAACTATCTCATACTTGATTTACACAAGTGCTTCAACCCAATCTAGCTACCATTTACATTCCTTTTTAGAAAATACTTCTATGGCTTGATACATATCCAATATGCATACATGTAAGACTTATTTTTCATCTATATTTTTTGGGTTAATGATTGCTGTAATTTTAGCCATAGTATGAGCAAAAATCAACTATCCAATATCCCTAAAATGTAGTCATTTAGCCAAAACCCCATATTTTCTAAGCTCTTTTTCAATTTTATGTATATACAACCTTTTAGTCCTACAGATGATCTCAACCCTCTTGAATCTTCCCAAATAGTTTGCTACCCATAGATGAAAACCAACATTAAATTTGTTTTCCCCTTTACTAGAGGAAGCAAGAACATCCTCTAAGCAGCACTACGATAGCCTCCCATTATAGTAATGCCTTCTAAAAACCCTTACATTCTTTGACATTTGACAACACCCAGATAATCCCTAAGAATATCCCTATTTCGTTGATGCTCTTCCATCATCTTTTCTCCTAACACAAGCATATGTTGATCCATCATCAAGCACTTTAGTCTCCATTCTCATTACAACAATATATGGTTGTCCCAATATAACCAGATAACTGCATGTATCATGCACGAAGTAGTGCTAGTCACCCTATATATCCCAATAGTTACCCAAACATTTGGACATGCAACATAAAGATTCCCAAATGAGTTGGCCAACCACCATTCTCATATAAACTATGTGTCATGACATTTATTTCAAACCCATGATTGCATGAATAATTTCTTCTAGGAATGAAGTCAAATTCCTCATCCTCATGAGATTGTAGCTATATAACACCTTTTTTAGTAGTGATATTCATAACAACATTTTCAGCCAACGCAATGACCTTTGCACCCTCAAGTAGCCTATTTTTAGCCTTTTTTTTAAAACAATAATTGATTCATCAATAGGGAGAGGGAAAAAAGTAAGCTTTTTGAGCGAGTATTTGAGCAAGCTTTTCTAGGAAACCTGCATTTCTTGTTCCACACAGTCCACTTATTCCATTCCTAGATATTTCCACCTCGACCACCACCACCATTACCATCCCCATTGCTGCCACTGCCACTACCGCTACCTCCACCTCCACCACCACTACCACCATCGTTGTCATTACCACCATCGCCACCTCCACCATCACTACCACTACACTCACCACATCTACAACTGCTACTATTACCTTCATGCTATCTATCTCTCTTTCTCTCTCTCTCTCTCTCTCTCTCTCTCTCTCTCATTCTCAGTTTCTCTCTCTACTTGTATATTTCATTCTTCTCTTTCTAACAAGCTCGCTCAAATTACACTCTATCTTGTGTAAATGATCCTCTTTCTCTCTAACACGTAACATGGATACATTCATGCAATCATCCCAGAATGGTACACCACGGCCCATGCCTCTCTCTCTCTCTCTCAAATTGCTTAATCTCTTTATACTCTCTTAGTTTCTCTATACATGCAATTTCTCCCTCTCACTCTACATTCTCTCTCTCTTTGTGTTGTGTAAAAACCTATATATATATGTATATAAATCTGAGTCACACACTCACTCTATGTTTGACTCCCTCTCTCTCTCTCACTCACTTTCTCTCTCTCATGCATGTGATCAGTCTACATTGTATAATAATGTCTCACATCAGATTATGACATGTGTTGTAACAAAATATTTTCTTAAATTGTAAATCTCTCTCTCTCTCTCTCTCTCTCTCTCTCTCTCTCTCTCTCTCTCATAATGTGAATGCTCACGCAACCACTCTATGTTTTTAGTTTAATTGAAATGGATTGATAGCTCCCTCCCCTTCCCCCCTCTCTCTCCCTTCCCCCTCCTCCCAATGAAATGGATACAAGAGAATTCATACAAGCAATCCAAATGTACATTTATAGTGCGTTAACTTTGGCAATAGTGCTTTTGCTTGACAAACTAAGAGAGACAAGGTTAACAAAGGCTTGTCAAAATTTTGACATAAGCTATCCAATTGAATCGTAATTGAATTGTATAATAGTACTTACTTTAAAAATTAAAAAAATGCAATTATGCTAAGGGGTAGTGTTGGTATTGCATTGCTGGTCATAGTATAGGTGATGTTGGAATATTTCTTTTACTTCCAAATACAATGTGCAAGTTTTCTTTAATGAGTATGGGTTGGTGTATAAACATGTTGGCATTTGCATCCATTCCAAACACTCGGAGGTACACATAGTATAGGTGATTGCATACCAAATACGCTTTTCCTTCAGTGACATAGTCCATGAAATCCTTGCAATTACATGTTGAATTCTTTGCAATGAGCACATCATGACACTCTTGCAAAGCACTTGAGTTAAATGTCTCTATTTTGAAAAGCTGATGCTCTAAGGGCGTCACCACACTGTGGACCTTCATAATTGCATCTAGAGCCAATGTCAAGTCTATCCTTTTCCTTGTAGCTTGTGAAACACCTCTTCGATATCTACATGAGTCCTCATTAGTATCCACCTCTCATGCCACCTTTTCTAAAACAAACCCACAACTCTCCAACATGTGGATTTCTTCTATTGTCAAATTTTTGCCTTGTGCCACTAGCTATACTTTTGGAACTTTGGGCAATGCATGATGAATGGAAGAACAAATGTTCCACGTATGGTCCACACTATCATTACAGAACAAAATGAATTGGCACTGCACTCCATGTTGATTGCAAGCTTCTCCTCTTGGGTTGGACCACTCCATGATGCCCCAAAATGAAGGTGTTGTCACCCTAGGGTGTCCACCTATAAGAAATCATCTATATAACATGCGTTCAAAGGATATTAAGAAATACCCTTTCTTTACATACTATAAGGCCCTAAATGACCCCTTTGACTTTACTAAACTTACAGATTTTTTTCAAATTGTAATTTAAAAATACATTTTCTAAATATAATGTTGTACATTTTACAAGTATAATATCCTTTCTTTTGAACTTACATGGTATCTTACATGTTCTATAAGGTGGACTCCCTGGGGTTGGCACCCCATACATCATGTTTTTTATTGGTTTTTTGCATTTTCTTTGTCTAGATCTCAACCACCCTTGACATTGCACATGACCATGACCTAGAATCCTTCTTATAGCCCAAACAATGTCGTTAAGGACTCTCTTCACCATCATTTCCTTTGAAGAATTTGGTGATACTACCCTTGGCAAAGGGTCCTCAAAGTTTAGTTTTATTGTGCTCTTTCTTCTAAGTATGTTTTCAATCACATACTCAAGCCTTTAAGAGGCATTCACTTCCTCTGACCCCACTTTCCCATCAACATTGTGTTTTCTCGTCTACAATCACATTGTCCCCTTGAAAATCAGGGAGATGGTAATGCAACTCAGCTTTTCGTGCCACCTTCTCAACCAGCCTTGCTATTGCTTAAGGTTTGCGGTTGATTTCTTGTGGTACTCAACTCAAAAGCTTCTCTGCACTGGGTGCTGCTCCATGGAACTTTCTGCCAATGAATGCATGTCGTTTTGTGCTCTATAGTTGTCGAGCATTGACTAATTCACTAACACAACAAGCTTAGATCCTTTGAATTCCTCCCTTGCCAACCAACTTGTATACATTGACTCTGCCAAGTTTGTGGTTGGAGCAATGTCCTCCACCACATGGACAAAAATACAACATGAGAGGGTATGGTGCATGAGAAAATAATTGCATCACAAATCACATCCTACCATTATGAATTAGTCTTACCTCAATGAACTGTCACCTTCAACGTGGATATGTGATATGGCACCAACTAAACCAAAAATCCATTGCTGGTATATTGCAATCTACAACTTTCCCTGAGGCCTATCAAGCCCAAATGAATTGATATTGCACTATTGCACCATCTTCCTTGGCCACACACCTCCACATGCGGTACAAATGCTTATGCTCTTGTCTTTGGAAAATCTTGTACACATATTGTGCTGTATGTGTTTGGAGACTTTGTTCCCAATGAAATAAGTAAGATCTCTCCCTTTCTTGCATTATGTTGTTTGAACCACCATTGAACACTATGCAAATGGCCCTCCAGTTGGCAATTGCCTCGTCTGCCACCATGAATCCTCAGAAATTTGTGCTTGGAATGAGGGCACTCATGAGTGGCCTTTTAGCCATAGTCATTTGCAAGTGTCGAGGTCTAGCAGCACTAAAGTCTCTTAACATTTCCTTACGTTCTTTTGCACCTTGTTGACATAAGCTCTACACGTGCCTCTTTGCACCTCATGGTTATGTGTGCCTTGATGGATGAACAATCTTGAGATTGTGCTCATTGACATCACATAATACACCACACACTTGAAGTTTGAGAGCAAGATGGGGGAGTTCTTATTGTAGGAGCATCCAAGGATTCTAAGACCATCAGTTGACATTCTGACAGTCAATATGTTGGTATTAATTTTACCTACATGGCATGTACTGGGACTTTATTAGTATGATTTACTTGTAATAGGGTACCAAATCCAGGTCATGCTACTCCGCAATCATTTTAATGATAGTGGAGCAAATGAAGTCACATACATGTCCATGCCACCTAGTTTGGGGAGCTAGAAATCGACCATGGCCAGCACAATTTCTATTTGGACACTTTAGCTCTCCGATGCATTTTCTTTGGCAAACAGTGCTAGGAAATGCCATCGATGTTGACATGGGCTTTGTCCAACAACCAATGTCCATCGTACTTTTTCCCCATACCCTCCATTGGATGCATATTGTTTGCTACCTGTTGAAGCTTGTACGCCACATTGCCATCATATAAAATTGGGATCTTCTCCACTCTCTCTATAGTGCTTATATTCTAAAGAAAATGATATAACACTTAGTGTTGAGCCCCCGAAGACATTATGTACTCAACCACACTTACAACATAAGAGAATGGTTGTATCCCATCCTCTTCCACATCAAGCGTGATAGGGATGGTTTTCTTTTTTTTTTGGCAATGTCCAAGGGGGGTGGTGAGGCTACAATGTAGGTCCATTTCCTTGTTTGACAACAAGATAGTCTTGTGAGACCAAGGTGTCCAAAACATACACTTAGCAAGCCTCATGGTCATTGTTGCAATGGATCAACATGCTTTGTATTCGGTCATTCGTATGGCTGATAGTAAGAACACATGAGCCATTGCCATTGCAAATGTCTTCCTTCTTCAACATCAAGAATTGACTACTTGTGTAGTAATAACACGTTTGGTAGAGAGGGAGTATACATATATGCGGACCTGGGTGTTTGGTGTAGATTCCTTTCCAAAGCTATCTACATGTACAAATACGAATGTCAGATATGGGTGACATTGAAATACATAGTGTGGGGGTGTATGTCATATATGAGAGAGAGAGAGAGAGAGGGAGAGAGATAGAGTGTGTGTGTGTATGTGTGGGTGCCATATATAAAGTGTGTGTACATGATATATATATATATATGTATGTATGTATGTATGTATATATATGTATGTATATATGTATATATATATATATATATATATATATATATATATATATATATATATAGAGAGAGAGAGAGAGAGAGAGAGAGAGAGAGAAAGAGAGAGTATATGTGTGTGTGGGGAGGGATGGAGGCCAGAAAGAGGGAGCCAAGGAGAGAGGGGGTGATGGATAGAGTGAGGGAGGGGAGGGGAGATAGAGGGGGGGGAGGGGGTGAGAGAGAGGGAGAGCTGCACAGACCTACAAGATCAAGTAAATATTCCACAACTTGGGGGAGGGGGCACTATATCATAAGGGGTATAAGGCTTTATATAACCACTTTGAGATAGTGGGTCATTAAATGCATATTAGATAGATAAAGAGAGAGAGAGAGAGAGAGAGAAATGGAGAAAGGAATACTCAGAGACATGTGCCGTATGAAGAGAGAGCTATGAGAGGGGGGGAGGGGTGTTTGGCATATTTTTCTTTACCAAATATAGGGGCATCGATGACCCCTTCTTTGGTGACAGAATGATCCTGGTCCACATGCACTTCAACCATCTTGGCCCACACGCACTCTTTCTCACATACTTTAGACCCTAAACCTAAATAACTAAGATAGATACGCACGTCGGCCTCAAAAAGATCCTAATCCACATGCATTCACACTCTCTCTTCATCCCCTCCAAAAAAAAATCCCATACAACTAAGATAATAATATAGTATCATATTAACCAATTAATATTGCTATGCTAACATAATGATTTATATGAAATAATTAATACTAATATATAAATTAATTAATATTAATATACTACGGGATCACTTCATACTAATTGATTACTATACTCACATGTTAATCAATATAGTTACTATTTAATATATAAATATATACTAATTATTATTAACTATTAATAATATGTATATTAATTAATGATAATTATAATGAAATAAATACACATAATATTCTTATCAAATCACTAACTAGTATAACTAATTGATTAACAAAACAAAATACTATCAATTTAAAGTAAGTGATACTAAAGAATTAATTAATTATAATAAAATACTTGATATTCATGAACTATTAAAATTGATATATAATAACATATTAATTAATTAACCAGTTTATCTACATTTACTAATGAGCAAGTTAATAATTTTATTTTATGTATTATTTAATTTTAATATAGCTAATTAATTAATTTTTAAAAATTAAAATATATACATCTTATATATATATATATATATATATATATATATATATATATATACACATACATACATACATACATACATACATACATACATACATACATACATACATACATACATACATATATATATATATATATATATATATATATAGGGGGGGAGCTTCAAATTCCCCCCAGTAATTAAGGAAGCGCATGTATTCCCTTACAAGGTAAAATTTTTAAAAACCTCCCTCCTAGTAAATTAACTAATTATTAGCTCATTAGTTACTAGTTAATTATTCATAATTACTTAATAATTATTCAGTTCACTAATTATTGATTCATTAACTCATTAATAGTTAATTAGTCAATTATTAGTTAGTTAATTACTAATTAGTTAATTAGTTATTAATTACATAATACTACTTAATAATTATTATTATTACTACTTATAATTAAATAACTAATTAATTATTAGTAAATAATTTTATTTATATTATTTTGAATTATAAAATAACAAAAAATATTAAATAATTAATTAATAATTAATGAGTACTAATAGTAACAATTAAAATGTATGAGTTACTTGTAATTAAATACATAATATTAGCTATTAAATTGAAATAATATTTTTAATTACTAATAAACAAATCATTAATACTAATGAATAAATACTAATAATTAGAATATAAATATTTAAAATAAATAAAATCAAATAAATAGCTAACACTAGTTAATTATCTATTATTAATTATTACTTAGTTATTTAGTTAAATAACTAGTTATTTAGTTATTTATTTAGTGATTTGTTAATAAGTAATTAGTAGTTAGTTAACTATTAATTAATTTACTTAATAATTATTTAATTTATATATTTTCAAATATTCAATTAGTTTGTTATTTATTACTTAGTTATTAATAAGCAATATTGATTTTCTTACTATTAACCAAGCTAATTAAGAGAAAGTAATCTAATTAATACTAACTAATTAAGTTAATACCATGTAAATTAATACTCTATATATAATAACTATGCATTTTTTTAAACTAACTAATTCATATATTTTTTATTAATTGACTCACATGAGAGAGAGAGAGAGAGAGAGAGAGAGCATTGGAATTGTGGAATTTCTCTTCACTCTTAGAAGTGGGTGAAATGGACTTGTGGATTTATTTTTCACTCAAGAAGGGGTTATTGACGACTGCTTCTTGACAAAAAAAAAATTTCGCAAGTTCGAGAATAGAGATCATGGAGGGAAGAGAGAGTAAAAGAGTGATGAGAGAGAGGAGGAGAGAGAGCATGTAATATGTACTATTTTTTCTCATAAAAAATGTATCGCCACAACAACCCCTTCTTGGGTGAGAAAGAAAGCCACAAATCCACCAATGTACTATTTTTTATGCTCGAGAAGGGGCTATCAGCGGTCCCTTCTTAGGGGAAAAAAAGTCATAAGTGGACTTGTGGCTTTCTTTTTTCACCCACGAAGGGGCTACCATTGATGCCTTCTTGGTGAGAAAAAATAGTACATATTACATGCTCTCTCTCTCCACCTCTCTCTTATCACTCGTTTACTCTCTCTTCCCCCATGCTCTTTATTCTTGGACCTATGGAATTTTTTTCACAAAGAAGGGATTGCCAATAGCCCCTTCTTGGGTGAAAAATAATGGCAAAAATCCACTTGTGACTTTTTTTCCGCTCGAAAAGGGGTTGCTACTAGCAACCCTTTTTCGATGAGGAAAAAATCCACAAGTGGACTTGTGATTTTCTTCACCACTCAAGAAAGGATTGTTGATGATCCCTAGTTGGGCAAAAATTTTAGTCTTGCCAAGAATGGGTCACTAAGAGCCCCTTATTGGAGGCCTAAGACCTGTGACGTTAATTTTCATCTGATAAAAGGCTACCGGTGACACCTTCTTGACAAGAAAACATTACACATCTCGCATACTCTCTCTCTTTATCCCCCTCTCTTTTATCACTTTTTCTCTCTCTTCCCCCATTTTCTCTCTCCTTCACCTATAAAAGGATCCACCCCCCTTTTCACATTGTCAATTGTTCCCATGACTCTCGATATGTGGCTCCCTCTCTCTAACCCTCCCTCGCTCTCTCCCCTTTCTCTCTCCTTTATCTATAAAAGGACTGCCCCCTTGCAATTAAAGTTTGCATTTTCTATCCCATGCGCTCACTATGGTTCTCTCTCTCTCTCTCTCTCTCTCTCTCTCTCTCTCTCTTTGTATAGGAGAGTCTATATTTGGATTTGTTCCTACTCAGCCACTATGTTTATGCATATCACAATTGATATTTGATGGCACGAAATCGAGGAAGCAATATATCTACAAGAAGTAACCCTAAAAGGCCAAATCGAATTTCAAAAGACAAGATCATGTCACCCTTTTCAAGGGTGATGAAAGCATAGGAGAAGGTTTAATCCAATAAATGTTTCTCTCACCGAGCTTGCTCCTTGGATGAGTGAGACTTCTTGTCACAGTTGGGCATCAAAAGGGTGTGAAGGCCCATGGTATAGGCAATACTAAGATTGACATTGAGGAAAATGCAATGGTGCAATGGGTAATGGAACAGATGATAAGTAGCCCCTTTGATTTTTGTTATGGCTGCTTTATCTCCACCTCTTATCCTATTTTAGATCATTCTTTGTAGGAAAGAGAGGGACAGCTGGATGAGTCTCCCAAGAACTTCTTGCCTCCATGACCTAGAGCAGGAAAGCATGTTGTCACCATCAATATGCAATCACAAGAGGAGAGTCACCCTCCAAGAGAGTGAGGGGGAGAGCAACACAAACATGATCATTGGCATCCATTGAGCTACAGGGCAACCATTGCACTTACATGTGGGGAAGGAGTGACATCAAGAGAAGGTGGAGACGCTTTGATGATGCGGATGAGGAAGGGCAAGAGAAAGCTCATAGTATTGAAGAGTAATACTAAAAGGAAAGTGAGGACCATCAAAGCATCGATTCGTTCAGTGCACAATAGGGACATGGCCATATGCAAAGAAAACTAAAGCAAACACAAAAAGTTGAAAAGGAGCGCATGACAAAGGCCCTAGCGAGACTGCTCTCACTATCACTTGTCATAAATGTATTGTGCAAGCATGTATCGAAGACCAGTTGGAAACATTGACAGTGAATACTTATAAGAGATGGTGACATGATACTGATTCTGGTTTTTATTTTGTTATGTTGATATGGATATTACTTCATTGTTTTATATAGATGTGGACATCCACTCCTTTGCCACCCATCCCATTATGTCGTTTGGTTTCTATGCCTAGAATAATACAAGACACATCAAGGTACACGTAACCCTCAAATACATTTTAACAACAAGTACATTAGAGGGATGGGTATATTCATAGTATCATTAGAGACTCCAAGGCACCAATGATGTTGAGATTTGCAATCACATCCCATGCTACCTCTTTGTATGAAGCAGATGGGTAGAGGATATCCAGGCTACTTGAATCCCATAGATATAGAGGGGAAGACTACCACCTACCCTATTCTATATAACATTGTACTTGGATGTCACTTTCATATATGATGAATGCAATGCCATTGTCCTTTTTTTCTTTAGCTTAGTATACTTTATTTTCTTGTGTTTGTACTTCCAGCCAAGTCTTGAATTATGTCATGTTCAAGTACTCATGAGTCTAGTGTTGCTCTATGAGCCAGCATAGCTACCATGCTCTAGATCTGTGTTTTTCACATGGTACCCGAGCATAGATGAGCATGGATTAGCATGTTTTAGCTCACCTCTTTGCTCCTATATGTCTCCTCTTGCTCTTCTTAGCTCATGTCCAACTTGGTTTGAGTGTAGGAACTCATTTTACACCTCCATCTTTAATTTGCCCTCTTGTCTACCATAGTTAGATAGTACCTTGCTCACTTGGAGCTTCTTGATCTACTCGTGTAGCCCATATTTATTAACTCTTCCTTTTAGAGAAACATTCCATGACTCTGGGCACTTCTCTATGCCACATAAAACCTTGACATTGGTGCCTTCCTAGCCCAACATTGCAAAAATTGGAGGTCACTGCCCATTATGCACCATATTTTGATGGTACAGTTTGTGTTGCCTCTGCGTGCTATGATGGTACACAACTGATGGTCCATTAGTGCATCCAACACGGTCTGCTGGCATAGGTGCAAGTAGAAAGGCCAGGGAGCCTTGTTGTGCAGTGTACAAAACAGGATAATGTGTCATGTGATGACGGCAAAGATCCATCGCGTGGGTGCATAGGGAAACGAGAACATATCTAACTCCAATTGTTATAAAATCCCTCAATCCTCACCTCACAATGATTGTTTTGAAGACACACCAGTCACACTCTAACCCCCCTCTATCTCACGCGCTATTGATGAATACAGGAGGGCAGCTCGTTCCTTACAGCCATTGATGTTAGCCTCATAGTAACTTTTGTAGAGGTTGTATGCCTTGTGTGCATTTAATGGTGCAACTGTGCATCCCACCAGATGTCAGCATACAATGCAAGAAGAAAGGCCAGGGAGCCTTATAGTGCTGCACATGAGTAGATCGTGCTTTGTGCATTGAGAGGCCCAACCCATACATACAATACTCCATTCACACATCACACCTCTCACTTGAACTGAAGGGAAAGGACTGGTTACTCACCCAACCCTCTATCTCACATTTAGTGATAGATACAAAGGGCAAACCATACTCACATCCCCATCCAGTTAGGATGAGAGCTCGCATCACTCAAGGGGTTATCGATGAAGATCACTTTATCTATTATTATCATCAAGGTGTTGAAGATGAGGCATACCCAGGGAGGGAGTCAACATGTCTGGTACTTTGATGATTTGTATTAGGATTGTTGGTTAAAGAGGGTCAGATGGATTGATGAAATTGTAGAGATAGTGCACCAAGGGAGGTGGCTTGGAATTGTATTTGAAGAAGTTTTACTAGTGAGTCAACTATCTTTAATGTGGTGTTACCACCTTTTCCATAGCCAGCTTCCCACCCAAGTGTGTTTGTCACATTGTCTTGGAACGAGGCCTACTATGACAGGAAATTGCTTCCTTTTTTCCCATAACAATTTGTTCAAGAAATTGCTTTCTTCTCTCCCGTAACAATTTGTTTGTTTTTTTTCTTTTTTTCTCTTTCCTACTCCTAAGAGTATTTCCACCTTTTCTCGAAGAATAGGTCGATATGACAGGGAGGTAAGTCCTTTTCTCCCATACCTATATTTGTTTTTTTCTCTTTTTTTTCATTTTAATAAATGGAATGATTGAACTACCAAGTTTTAGAGCCATCCTCGCCCAAATTGTTGGTTGAAAATGGAAGAGAGGAGATCAGGGGCATGAGGTGGAGTTGAAGGGACAGAGGGATCAGGCCACATCATCAGCAAGAACTGAATTGCTATTAGAAATAATATCATGAACAAAAAGTGGCATCCTGGAGGGGAAGGACTCTCAACTATGATTGTCAAGATCCCTAGGGAGGGAAGTACTTCTTCAGATGATAGCCATTAATTAGGAAGGGATCATCAAAGGCATCAACTGTCTGGACTTGGACTAAGCCATTCAGATTGACGGCAAGTATCTTGTAAGGGTCCATCCAGCATGGTTGAAGCTTGCCATGAAACTTCCCAAATCACGAATCATAGACAAGGACAAGATCACCTTCTTTGAACTCCTTGTACTTGATGAAGCTGTCATGATAGGCCTTGCGTCACACTTGAGTGGTTTCCATGCACTATAGGGCCATCCACCGAATCTCATCCAAACATTCCAAATGCAGCAGGCGCCATTGGAGAGACTTATAATCTCCGAGATATTCTTTGATTGCCACTCGCAAAGACGAAAACTCCAACTCAACAAGGAAGACTGCTTCTGTGCCATACACTAACTAGAAAGGGGTTTGTTTTGTAGCAGCCTTGTAAGAGGTTTTGTATGTCCACAGGGCCTTTGTAAGTCAATCATCTCAATCACGGTGATGTGCAGTAATCATTCTTGTTAGGATCGAGCAGAGGATGCAATTGGTGACTTCAACTTGGTCGTTGGATCTAGGGTAATAAGGGGTGGACTTGCGATGGAGGATCTTATACAATTTTGTCAACTCTTCCATAATCATGTTAAGAAAGTGTGTACCTTGGTCACTTACAAGCTCTAGGGGACTGCCAAAATAGGTGATGATATTCTCACACAAGAACAATGCCACGCTATTTTCATCATCCCGCTTCAAAGCTTTTGCTTCACACCACTTGGTGACATAATCTGTACATAATACTAGAATGTATCTCTTCTTCTTCCATCTGGTGGACGGATTAATGGGACCTACAAAATCAATCCCCCACTTCTAAAGGGTTGGCAACCAATATCGTGCAAGTAAGGCCTTTCTGGCTATCGCTTCTCCTGGGAAGTTTCCACCACATGGCTTGTCATGAAAAGCCTTCAGAACAATCTTGATCTTGTCTCCTACAACACATCTTTGCAACACTTCATATTTTTCCTTCTTGTACAATGCATCGCCTAGCAAGGTGTAGGGGGCCGTAGTGATTCCAACAAAAGCTTCTTCTTCTCTTTGCTAGAGAGGCCAGGGGGGTACTCTTGAGTTGCCAGGAGGTTGGCTATGTCTGCATACCAAGGAGTTATAGTCTCAACCAAAAATAAGGAAGCATCAAGGAGGTCCAGATCATCCTCTTCCTCTTCTCTAGTTTGAGGGATCCATGACAGATGATCGGCTAGAATATGGGAACGGCTAGGCTTAGTGACCACTTCAAAATAAAACTCCTAGAATAGGAGCAATCATCTTATCATTCGTCCTCTGATATATGCTTTGTTCATTAGGAAGGACAGGGCTTCATGGACCACGTAGAATTTGAAATGCGTCAACAACAGATACTGTCAAAACTTCTCCAATACAAACACCATTGCCAAGCACTTGAGCTCTGTCACTGTATAGTTCCATTATCTATCAGTGACCTTTTGGCTTGCATAATATATTGGTTGATCCAACTTGGAAGAACCCTTCTAGCATAAGACAGCACCTAGCCCTTCAATCGATACATCTATCTGCACATGGAACTCCTTTGTCTAGCCAGGAGGCTGTAAGATGGGTTCTCTGATGAGGAACTATTTTAGGGTACTAAAGGCTTCTTTGCAGTCATCAGTTCAAAGGAAATTTACATCTTTCCTTAGGAGCTTGTGCAGAGGGGCTGCCTTGGTTGCAAAATGTGCAATAAATCTTTTGTAGTAGCCCATGTGGCCAAGAAATCCTCTTAATTTCTTGAGGGCTGTTGGTGTTGTTTATGCTACAATCTTCTTAGGGTCTGTTGCGATCCCTTGTGTAGAGACAATATGGCCCATAAGAACTCCTGATGAGATGCCAAAGACATCTTTGTCGAGTTTGAGAGAAATCCCATACTCTCAGCATCTATCAAAACATTGCTCTAGGTGTCCCCAATGCTCATGGATTAGGCTATCTACTTTGGTACACTCTGATGCTTCGATTTCCAATAGACAAGATCGACATTCCAAACCTGGGCCGGATGGAGGGAGTGGTTCTGGGGGATGCTGCGGAGACATGGATGCAATGTGCCCACTGTTGACTTAAGATACAGGTGCTACTCTTTGCTCTCGTGCAGGTTCGAGAGAGGGTGGCTGAGGTGGTTGTTGTGGATGTACCGACAATGTCTTTGTCTTGTCATTCTGCTAGAGTTGGGACACCTCTGGGATTTGTCACACCTGTGGGAACATCTACTTTAGTCACTCTAGCTTTTGCATAGCCGTCTATAAGGTGGCACCCTTATGGGTGCTACTTTGAGAGATACCACCCCTCTAGGTACACCAAATATAAAGGGGTCTTCTGGATATGCCCAGGAGCATGGTCGCAGGTGCGAGAGGACACATCTTAGATATATCCTAGAGGGGTATGGATACCTTGTAGATAATAGGATAGGAGCCATCATCATGAATGATGAGGGGAGGAGGGTGATGGCTTGTATGAGAGAGTTGTGCCAATAAGTTTTTCGGCACAATGTCTTGGATCATTGGAAGAACATACTGAATGGGAGTAAGGACTACATAGTACATCCTTGCATGAGGAGTTTCCGATACCCACCACAGTAGATATGTTTTCCATAGGTTGGATGATGAAGCGCATGTGTGCGTACATGTCACACAGACGATTGGATGCACAGAAGGCACTTAAGAGTGGGGCCTCAAAGCCCGAGTAGCTAGACGTAGATGAATAGCACCAACTCATGGAGGAGGCTACAGATTCTCCAAGACATTGAAGATAACAGTGCAAGGTAGCGATGGTATGAGTGGACGTAGGAGTGGTCCATCATCTTGGAAGTGGCAACCACATGACTTATCTAGAAGACTTTGTAAGATTTTCTTTTGTTCTTCTCGCTTTTTTTTTTTGCAATATCCCTTGTACTGAAAATCCTGTTTCTAACAATTGTATTCTGTTTTCTTTGCAGCACTTCATTACGAACCGTGATCCCACTAGCCTAGAGACTCGATATGCAGAGAGACACGGTCTCACTCCATTGATCGACCGATTGTATGCACATGGTCGCCCAATAAGTCACTCATCTTTCTTGTCCATAGTTACTAATTTTAATTAAAATGCATTATTGTATGGTGGATTAATATGTAGTTGTTTCTTTTTTTGTAGAGTCCATTTGATGCTCCTTTGCAGTAGGACGAGCTTTGGGATGGCAAGGATCTATAGCTCACCCTTGGATTCGTGGAGTGCACATCCTCTTCTTTTTTGGTCATGTGATTTATGTAGGCATTTTCTATGCACTATGTTATTATCATCATTTGTATCTTGGCATGATTCTACCGTCGCTTTTATTACGCGATCTTGTCTTTATTTATGTATGAATCTTATGGTTTCAAGTACACTTTACCTTCATTTTGACGAGCATTGTATACTTTACTGTAAATATTTGGTATGGCCCAAAGAAAGCACATAGTGCTATTTGTGGTAGGGTAGCTTACTGCCCTGCCACAAAAAAAAAACCTCTACAACTATTGCTATTAGTGTCACAAATTTACTGCATGCATCGCTATCAGCATCGTAAATCATTGCTATGGGCATCCTTATTTGCATTGCTATCAGTGTCATATTTGTGACATTGATAGCAATGCAAATAGTGACACCCATAATGACGCTTATAGTGAGGATTCTATGACATTCCTAATATTGACAATTTTAGCGACGACAGGGGAAAAAATTTTTATAAACATTTTTGTTGCTTTGAACATCGGTATGAGGCCTATAACTTGTAGTGAAGGAACGTTATATGTGATCAACAAAGTGTTTAGGGTTGAGGGAAGTTTGCCATCCCCAAACACCAAACAATGAAATAAAAAAAGAAAGACTCCTGCAAGACAAAGAGAATATGAAGAGACTCTTTGGTAATTGTCCATCCATACCTCAAAGGACACTCGAGTAAGGCATGCATGCATGCCATTCAACTCTTGCTTGTGCATGGTCTTGGTACTATGGAGGGCATGAATGTGGCGTGACCACTTGAGGGAGATGGCTTTTAATTTGATCAAATAAGCCTAAAGCTAAGCATTAAGGGCTAATTTCATTATGTCGTGGGTGGGAGTAGAGGTGTTTTTAAATAACAAGTCATCAAGGTGAGGATCTCCACCTCCTTGACCCTAGCTTGGATCATTAGGATTTGGAGATTTATTTTCAAAACCTAATGATCAGGGGGATATATCCCCCTTGATCAGAGTGTGGCTCGTGCTTGATCCTAAGCTTGGGATAGAGGTAAGCACTCTGATGGTGCTTGGTGGAGAGCGAGAGTCTTGGCTGAATCCAGACCGCAGGCCAATAGATATTGACTTTATTCATCTCCCAAGCTACTCTAGCCCACTATTCCTCTGGGATGTTCTAACAAAGAAGATTGAATTCTGCCTTCGAGTCATGATTTAAGTCTAGAAAACTTGTTGTAGGACTTGAATCCACTGCTCTTCCTCAGTGTTTTGGTGCTCCTACACTTGGCAATGAAGTATCAAAGATTCAACTAACACAAGAGATAAATAATCTAAGGTTTTGATAGAGATAGAGAATATTCATCATATATGATGGTATTCCAAAAGGTTGATATGGTGAGCATCTCAAAAAAGAAGAAGAAGAAATGCAACAATAGCGAATGAAAGCCAAATCTTTTGAGCTGGATGAGATCGTAGATAGAATAAAGATAAAAAATAGTTTGGGAGAAAGGAACTTAGCAAAGTCCACCATCTCATCTAGTTTGTCATGATAGAGATGGGAGCTTGGAGCAAGAGTCTGTCATGGCGGCGTAGAGCTCATGTTTTAGCTTCTTCTAGTGGGTCGATCCACTCGCGCTCGTAGTTCTACTAGATTTCCTTAATGATCTCTAGGGCAAGTGCGATCACACTATCTGAATTCTTCCCTCCAACCACTCAAGCTTGGAGAAACACATTCTCTCCTGCTGTTGGGTTCTACTCTACAACATCATTGACAAAGGTGAGTTGGAAAAATTGGCATGCTTTCAGCCATTGATGATGGTCATGGAGGGTAGCATCTCTCTAGTAAGCTGTCCCAAGAGGGAAATGTTCACCTTTTTTAGGGGGTCGACGTGCATGGCGAGCTCCTACCACTAGTGTTTCTACCAAGTAAAGAACTGATTGATGTATTTCAATGACTAGAGAGCCATTTCCTAATTGAACTCTTAGAGGATGAGGATCAAGGATGTAGGCCTGATATTCAGGAGGGGCTATGGGTAGTAATAAGGGTGGTGCTATGGCCTATGGGATTTTTATCGCTATGGCAAGGGGCTTGTTCCCCTATTGGGGGTCTTCTTCTTGTAGGTGTTTCTGTCCCTTTGACTTCATAAGGGAGTGTTTGGTCGAGATTTTGGTGGCGAAGGTGGCCTTCTTAGGCAAGGAAAATTTTGAGGTGGCTTTTTGGGGGCTGTTCTTGGGTGGTGGCCTTCTTGTTGAGGGTTACTCTTTGAGAGGTCCTTCTCTTTTAGGACTTCATCTTTGATGCTTTGTATGGCAATCAGGACCTCATCTTTGATTATTTGTCCTTCCTGGCCTTCCATGAGCTCCTTGATAGGGTTGGGCCTCCTGCTTTAACTTTTCTTCTAAGTCAATTAAATAAAACAAATTAATATCAAATTCATAAAATACCTAAAAAGACCACTCCACCAAAATGTGAGCTTGGCGAGGATTATTCCCATCCGGGTTTTGAAAACCAAATCGAGTTGGCCCTTGTAGAACAATGGATTCTTGTACAGTAGACTGACTTGGTATTTTTACTAGGCTTAGACTAAGGATTGGATGTAGGTCCTATGCAAATTCTCACTACAAGGATGCAAAGGCATAGCGACGGCGCTTTCTGATGCAAAATAGCAGCATCACTATTTTGCATCGCAAATGCGACACAAATAGCGAAGGTGCTCAGACGAAAAAACGCAGGCCGAAACCTGAGCACGTTATTTTGTGTAAACGAACAAAAGAGAGAGCGAAAGGGAGAGGGACCTCCATCTTGCATTTGAGAGGGAGAGGGAGAGAAAGAGAGAAAGAGGGAGAAGGAAAGCTTTTTACCACCACCGTTGCCGTTTGCAAAGAAGAGGACAAAGTGTATGGAGGGTGAAGAGGAGCCACTGTCGTGAAGAGGAGCCACTGAATCCATCCTCGGGCCTTTGCGGTGAGTGCATTGTTCCTTCTTGCTTTGTTTTTTTTTCTCCTTTTCTTTTATTTATTTTTATAAAAAATCGTGTATATTGAGAGAGAAAGAGAGGAAATGAGAGAGGGAGAGGAAGAGAGAAAAGGAAAGAAGGAATGAGAGAGAGAGGAAGAAAACATTAAGCATAATAGGGAAAGAGAGAAAGAGAGGGAGAGAGAGGAAGGGAGGGAGGGAGAGAGGGAGGGAGAGGTTGTTGTTATTATTGTTGTTGTTTTATTTATTCCTTTCTTTTTTTCTTGTTTGTTGTTGTTGTGGTAGTAGTAATAGTGGTAGTGGTAGTGGTAGCGGTAGCGATAACGATAGTGGTAGTGGTAGTGGTTGTGGTAGTGGTTGTGGTTGTGGTTGTTTAATTTCTTATTTTCTTGTTTGTTGTTGTTATGGTAGTCGTAGTAGTGGTAGTGGTAGTGGTAGTGATAGTAGTAGTAGTAGTTGTTTAATTTCTTCTTTTCTTATTTGTTGTTGTTATGGTAGTCGTAGTCATGATTGTAGTAGTAGTACTAGTAGTAGTAATAGCAGTTTTCTTGTTTGTTGTTGTTGTTGTTGTTGTAGTAGTTTTTTTTCTTTTCTTGTTTATTGTTGTTTAGTTTTCTTGTTTGTTGTTGTTGTTATTATTGTTGTAATAGTATTTCTTGTTTGTTGTTATTGTAGTAGTAGTAGTTGTTGTTGTTGTTGTTCTTTCTTCTTTTCTTGTTTATTATAGTGGTAGTGGTAGTGGTGGTTTTCTTGTTTATTGTTGTTGTTATTGTTGTAGTAGTAGTTTTTCTTTTCTTTCCTTGTTTATTTTTGTTTAGTTTTCTTATTTATTGTTGTTGTAGTAGTGGTAGTAGTAGTTGTTGTTTCTTCTTTTCTTGTTTATTGTTGTTGTAGTACTAGTAGTAGTTGTTGTTGTTATTGTTGTTTTTTCTTCTTTTCTTGTTTATTGTAGTGATAGTGGTAGTGGTAGTGGTAGTGGTAGTAGTAGAGAGAGAGAGATGTCTGGTTAAAGAAAATTGGTATTAGAGAGAGAGAGATATTTTGTTAAAGGAAATGAGAGAGGGAGAGGAAGAGAAAAATGAAGAAGGAACGAGAGAGAGGGAATAAAAATACAACATAATAAAAAAAGAGAAAAGAGGGAGAGATGGAAGGAGAGAAGAGAATGAATGGATAAAAAACAAAGAGAGAGTGGTGGCGAGGTCCGATGCAATACCACGAGACGGAAAACACTCCAACATACATTAATTTGTGGGTGGGTGGAGAGTTTACATACGTTGATTTTGTTGAGTTACAAGAGAAGAAATCCCTTCTCAAACAATTTAGGAAAGAAAAAAAGAATGATAAAAAAAACAAATTGTTTTTCGTAACGTAGACCAAATGGAAAATAATGAAGGTTGTGATGTTCAAGATCGCGAGGCATATCTTAATCAACGTGTCCCATGTCCTTGCTCTTAATGCACACTGGCAATTAGACAAAAATGTCAATTGTCTATAGAACACGTACGATGCTTCGGTGAGTTTCAATTTGAGATCATTGATCAGGCAATCTCAGATTTTGAGCAAGCAGTAAGAAAAGTGTATAACAATCATGCATTGTATTTGCAAGCTTATTGAATACCATATACAAAAACATTGGGTGTGGCTGGTAAATTTTCTATCTAGGGAGGTGACGTCTTGTCCCAAGGAGGAGTGCACCCTTCATGGCCAGTTAGAAGAGTTTGTGGGTGTGCGATGGATGGAGTGCCTGAGCCAATCCACCACTTGGAAGGTACTACCCAATCTATACCATCAATACTAGAGGAGACAGACAGCCTTCCAAACTTACCTACAATCTTGGAGCCTAAGATGGAGGCAATGATCGATGCATTGATGCCCATGGATGTCAAGACTTTTGATCTGCTTAGAGAGGAAGTATCAATACCATTATATGATGGGTGCCGAGTGTTAGCTATATATAGTCTGTCTATATATAGCGCCCCAGGTCCCCTCTATATATTCCTATCATGTGTGCTTAGCTGACACACTTCTGGGGTTCCACTTCCGGTGTCTCGTGTCTCTCTTCTCCTCTCTCTTCCTCTGTTCCTCATCTCCCTCGCGCATTGTTCAACATGGTATCAAAGCGAGGTTTCACAATTACGCAAATATAAGTTTTTGTTCTTTGTTCATTCTTAGATCTTACTTTCATGTATATGGTTTCATATTTATGTTGCTCATGTATATTGCTTTTATATCATATATATATGTTAATAAATCTTTATGGCTATACTTTGTTGCAAGTTTTGACTTGAGTTATGGCTTTGAAGATGTGATATAATCATGGTAATTATGGCTTTAGGTTGTTCTCTCTGAGAGAAGAGCAGAGCCTTGCGTTCTCTCTCTCTCTCTCGAGCCTGGCACATGTCTCCCTTTGTTTGGCATACTGCATGTTCATGTGATAAACATCTACCCAGTTTGTTATCCAAGGACCTCTACGGTGTTAGCTATGTATAGTTTGTCTATATATAGCACCCCAGGTCCCCTAACACACATGATAGGAATATATAGAGGGGACCTGGGGTGCTATATATAGACAGACTATATATAGCTAACACTTCTTCCCTCTTTCTACTTTAGTTTCTCTCTCCTCTCTCCTCTTTCTCTTCTTTTTTTCCTCTCTTCTCTATCGTCTCTCTACTCCTCTCCTCTTCTCTCCTCTACACCTACCCTCTCTCTACCCTCTCTCCCCTCTCCTCTCTCATCTCTCTACCATACTTTCTCTCTTCTCCATACTCTTTTCCTAGTCTCATTTGTCAAATCTCCACTCTCTACTCTACTTTCTCTCTCTCCATTCTAGTCTACTTTCTCTCTCCTCTTTCCTCTCTCTACTACACACTCTCTCTCCTCTCTTATCTTTTTTCTCTTCTCTCTACTCTCTTCCTACTTTATTCTTTTATATCAAGTAAATAATTTGTTATTTAATTAAGTAATATTCTTTTCTCTTTGTCCTCTCTCTTTTCTATATATATTCTCTCTCTTCTCTCTTTTATCTCTCCTCTCTACTCCTAGCATTTCTCTATCGTTTACTTTCTCTCTTCTCTCTCTCTTCTCTCCCCTCTCATCTTCTCTTTCTACTCCACTCTCTCTCATCTGTCTGCTCCCTCTACTCTCTCCCCTTTCCTCTTCTCTTTCTACTCCTCTCCCCTCTCCCTCTCCTCTCTCCTCTCTCTCCACTCTCCTTTTCTCTATCCTCTCTCTACTCCCTCTCTTTTCTATTATCTATTATCTCTCTACAATATGTTCTCTCTCCTCCCTACTCTCCTCTCTCAAATCTACTCTCTACTCTCTACTCTCTACTCCCTCTTTCTTTTCTTCTATCTTCTCTCTCTATCTCTCTATCTCTATCTCTCTGTTTCTCTATGCATACCTCTCTCTCTCTCTCCACAATAGATGGTGGATATACCAACAAAGTTTAAGAGGGGAATGTGCATGATACAATTTTCAAATGTTAGGCCTTGCTATTGGAATAAGCATCGATAAATGCTTTGGAGTGAGTACACTAGTATATGCATCAAAATAGGCAACAAAAAAATATCAAAGACAACAAATGTCATATATCAAGGATTAACCATGTATTTCAAGGATTTCATAGAAGAATATATCGATAGTTATAATGATGGGGATACAAGAAAAAGGAACAAGTAGGTATTTTGGCCCTAAGGATCAAATCCGTGCTATTTATATTTGCTATCTGATTAGACATAGGCCATAAGGAAAAAACATTAGAAACAATAAATGTCATATATTAAGGATTATACGAACATGTATTTTGATGATTGCAGAGAAGAATACATCGATAATTATAGTAATGGGTGTACAAGAAAAAGTAACAAGTAGGGATTTTGGCCCTAAGGATAAAATCCTTACTATCTATGTTTGCTATCTAATCAAACATAGACTATAAGGAAAAGAAGTGTAAGACATGATATATGCATCCATATATAGGGAAAAATGCACATGATGAGACTTTCAATCAAAGATATTGTCCTATAATTGCTCAACATAGCAATCTTGCAATAAAAAAAAAGATATAGAACTAAAGTTAATTCCATCAAACATTATGTGTAAGCATATATAGAACCATACGTTCTTGGATTGAAGATTGCTACCTCTCCTTCAAGTTGGAATAACTTGTTCACAAAATGCTTCATTCCATCTTGCTACCTATACTCCCTCTCTACTCTTAACTTAGCTTGCATATGAGAACTAGTAAGAACAACCCATGCAATAAATTAGTATGTCTTAAAAAACTAAACATATAAATTAAAAAAAAACTAATTAAATAAGGTTATCTTTAGAAAGTTTATTTCGAAGGTAGCATAACCACCACTTCCAAGGTTTTATGTCAAGCCAAACTCAACTCGCATGCATGCATGCCTCCTCCTTCTATTTCTTCCACTTATTAGTATTTTCCTTCGTTTCCCCACTTACTAATTTCAATTGCTTTTTTCAAATTAGGTGGGATGAGACATGCCATTGATATAGGCATCTCATGCCTTTGAGTGAAGGTACGAGATATGTTTCATGGTGGACATTTGCATATAATCAATTGAAAATCTATCTTCTATAGATGGCTATGGTAACTCTCTATGGAGAGTTCTTATGACCATACCCTTTTTCTCAAGTCACAAGATTTTGCGCCTTCCATAGCATAGTAATGTTATATCAATATTTGAAGACAACAAGGTCATGCATATGATTTATAAGTTCTTTCCCCTCCTTATTCATGACCACTACCATGTTTGCATATTGATAATGTAGGAGAAGCCAAGAGGAGTCACTAGTGTCCTAGTCCTATGTGTTGTAGACACCTCAAACATGGATGGTAGTTGCTATGGGATAGACCACCATTGTGCGATGAGTTCTCCTCTTTGATATGTATTGTTGGCTCATAAACCTTTGTAATGATGTCATAAAATGGGAGAGCAAGGATATAGTTAGGGGGGAGGGAGTAGGCAGTGGATCTAAGGTAGTAGGATCTAAACCTTTGAGATTACTCGGTGGAACTATTAAAGCTCCCAAAGCCATGATCGAATGTGTCTAGTATCTATCTCCTTATTAAGTGTGGGGAAGGGGCCATTGATGGCTCAATAGAATAAAAATTGGATTGGGAAGAGGACTTGAGGGATAGGCCGAGGAATGGATTGGGGAAGGTCACTCTGTCAAGTAGTGGGTCATTGTCTCTATGGTGTCAAGGCATCACTACCACTGCAAGGATTCCAACCACAACCAAGGTTGCAACCTGAGTGAGGACGAGAGCATGTGCTCTGCTCGATATGAGCAAAGTGCTTTGACTCTGCTCATATGATATAATGATATTTTGAGTTTAAGGTGTGAATATCCTTGTCTAGATTGAGAAAAGAAAACTTCTATGTATGGTAGAGTTTGGTGAATTTGTTACTTGTCTTGCTTGAGATAACAAAGGAAAGCACTTGATAGTAGGTGAATAAGATGTTGTTCAACTTTTCCATCTACCATTCATTTTGATTGGGATGGGTCATGATTTTACCTAATCAAGATTGAGCAACATATCAAAACAAGATGAGTTTTCTTTATGTGTTGCAAATCCAATATGTAAAGTGCGCTTTTTAGGAAAAGAAAAAGCATTGAGCTGAGCTAGATTAGGAAAAAAGGGGCCATCTAAAAAGAGGAGGAACTTCATGATGAAGGGGGGAAGGGGAAGAAAATTCTAGCTAGGCAATATTTGTACGGGGGATGCATTGTCCTCTCTATCATTACGAGTCCCCATTGATAACAAGGGAGGAGTTGTTGTGATGAGCCATAGCTAGCTGTGTATCTTGATTGATGTGGGAAGGTAGCGATGCAATGATTCATGAAGAGGTGACAATTTTTTTCAATCGATCATTTTGGTTGAAGATGAAGAGAGGAAATAATATTCTTGAAGGCATGTATGTGTTTTGTACATGAAACCTGGTGATGGCAAGGTTAAAAGGTAGAGTTTGTATCAAATTATGGTAGCCATAGACAAATAATAATTTGTAGAGTAGACTTTGGTGCTTAGTGATATTGTATATGGTGATGGTAACCTATCAAACATAAATTGTAGTGTGTTCGTAAAAGAGCAAAAGGAGGTGACCTGCTTGATGTAAGCTGCTATATAATCTTGTATCTTATCTACTAGGAAGCTGGGACTATAGTTAAGAAGAGGTTTTAGCTAGGACTATAGTCAAGAAGTGGTTTCTCATGGAATTATAGGATGAAGGCTAGATCTTCATTGTGGGCAACAGTGTGAGTCTAAAGGGACTTAGGAGCTTGCATATATAATGTAGGTAGCATGGTTACTATTGAAGGAAAACTTGGCAATTAGAAAGGTCCACTATAAATGTGTCTATTAGAGTAGAAAAGAACTTATATAAGCCTCATCCTAACAAGTCATGGCTGTTGATAGAAAGGCTAGACCTTCATTGTGGGCAACAGTGCGATTCTAAGCGATAAGTCATTAGATCAGGAGCTAGCATAGATATTGTAGGTATTGTGGTGACTATTGAAGGAAAACCTAGCAATTAGAGAGACCGGCTATTAACATGTCTATTGGAGTAGAAAAGAACCACTATAAGCCTCATATTAACAAGTCATGACTATTTGATAAAGAGATTATGAAGACTAGAGTACTATTCACCATTGAGAAAGCACACTTTATGTAGCTAAGTAGGTGAGTTTTGGGCTACAATTGTAGCATGATTGGGAGATAAAGATGGCAATCAGTGCAAATTGAGGCGTTTGGTCCATGTGAAATTGCATTATGGATTTTTTCCTTTCATGTCCTCTATGATACCAAGATTGAATAGGAGACAAAGACTACAATTTGTGAGCTAACTAAAAGTAATAATAGTACAGACATGAAGACCATGTGATCATAGATAGCTTCCATGTTTGATTGTTGCATGAAGACTTGACAACAACAATATTGGAATAGCCAATGTGATTACTAAAGGTGGAAAAGAATTTGATAGTCAGTTAGAGAGGCTAGCAATGAGTGGAAGGTCATTGTTGGGATTTCTTTCACTTCTTCAGGTGATCCACTCAATTCTTTTAGTGCCAGTTTGAGTTTGATTGTATGGGACACAACCAACAATCCTTCTAGAGATGTTGATGAGAAAGAGAATATATGGAGGCATCTTTGCTCCAATTCTAGGATTCATAACTAAAATATATTTTCAGTGTATTGATCCATGTCTACTAGGATAATTGCCATGGAAACATTCATGTCTATCCAACTAGTTTAGCACTTGAAGAGGTTGCAAGGGTATTGAAAGATCATGTTTCTATTTTCCTTGGTAAGGAAAAATCCTCCATGTAAACTTGGAGAAGAAAAGATTGTGTATATCTCTCTCTCATATAGGGTACAAATTTGAAAGGAAATTAGAATCTTACATCTAGATCTTTAGAATATATCTATATGATGATTTTTTGGATTGGAAGAGTTTCAATGAAAATAGACAAAGGGGTGAGAAGATGACACTTATGTATAGGGTGATGATTAAATGCCAAGTAATTGATCACACCGGTTTTGGATATATGGACCCATGTTTCATGATGAAAAGTGAAACTTGAGATAGTGTTATTAATAGGTTTTGGATATTGATTGTCAATAAAAAGTTTCTACTTCATCATCTTCTCTTCTTGGTTCTTCACTTTTTGAACTCTCACAACCAAAGGTCCACAAGCCTCATACACATAAAAATCTTCCCCACATCTTTGGCAAACCCAATGTGAAATTGACTAGGGTAAGTTTTCTAATATGGAATTCCAATTGGATGTAGATGGCATTTGCAAGGATTTAAGAACCCAATTGAATCCAGACATGGTTTATAAAGTGGATGTCATGTAGCTATTTCATACATTTGCAACATGTATGTAGCAACAAGAAGTTGCAAAAGCTACTAAAAGGATGGAGGATTTGGCCATAGAGGTGTCTGTATTAATAGAAAATGAGTTGGATCTATTTGATGAGTGGGATATGACAAAATATTTCAAAATTTATGATAGGGAGATGCAACTACAAGGTTTCCTAGAAGATCAAAGGATAGTGTATTTTGAACGAATTGTGAAAAGAAAAATTAGGACGCAAGTTTAAGACATATGGTTCAACTTGGGAGAATTTCAAGCATACTCTTAAAAAATAGTAGTTTAGGTTGGATCTACAAGAAGATGAAGATCTAGAGTTGGGTTGTGAAGATGATTTAGAATAGCATGTAATAAAGATTGTGCATGATAACCTTGGAAATTTGCTACTTGCTTCTTATGATGCTATTTTGGATACTAAAGATCTAGATGACTTGCATAATATAGATGTGGTCTTTATAGATGCTTGTGCTAAATTTTCTAATGATACATAGATGCAAATACCTTCTCAAGGTGCTTACCATATGGAGGAGTTATTCAATGATACAATCATACTATTTGAAGGTGTGCAAGGTATGCATGCTTTGTTTGTTGATGCAAATATGCTATCTATTGATGCTAAAGAATGTGGAAGATATCATGATAGTAGTTGCGTTGTTTAATAATGTAAATGAGGCAATGGCTTGCATGCCTATGATGCTTAGTTTATGAGTACACATGATAGCTTGTATAGAATTCATATGATGTTTTCAATAGGGATGTAGAAGATATGGATGTTATGAATGAGGATACAATTGTGAAGATTGCATATGTTAGTCAATCTGTGCAAGACACCAAAGAAGGTGCTCTTCAAGGTCTATTAGTGCACTGTGTCAAGGGACATATGTGGTAGGCCCTAAACCATATGGGTTCGAGTAAAGAGACAAGATAGAAGCGACTCATGAAATTCTATAATTCAATAAAACTCTAACAATTTCTCTCAACAACAATTCCACATTGTTGAGAGATAGACATGTGAACCCTACGTATGCAAGGGTGGATAAGGGTAATTGGGTGTGAATGAATTAGAGGGCAGGGGGAAACCCTAACTCTAGCCATCTAGAGGCTATATAAACAACCTAAAGGCCACTCTCAATGTAGAGGATAGTGTACTAGTTATACTTGTGAAGAACTCACTAAGCAATATCTTCTTCTTGTACTTGAGCTCTCTCTCTCCCTCTTGTGCACACTCTCATGCTCTCACTCTTATATTTCAACAGGGTATCATAGCCATCTCTAATCGAACAACCTTCCTTCTACTCCATTTCCCACTAAGTGCACATGAGCATGCCATTTTCTCATTATACATCTTTACCTCCATAGTTGCATGCCATACCCACTTTTGTTGGAGGACCTGGGGTGAACAAAAGAGAGCGTATTTTTCCTTAATTTCTCCTAGCTCAAGGCACTTTAGCATGCCACAACAATCCTCAACATTAGGCAGCCAAAAGGACACCGTTATTGGAATTTCTGAATCTATAGTGATACAACAATGGCAATGGCAATTTCCAAGCATAGTAATGGATTACTTGAGATTAGGATACCTATAGTGATACTTTTCTCTTTTTCTTGTGGCATCAACATGTTTCCATAAAAATTGAGCACATCACATCAAGAAATTCCAAGCATAGTAGAGGATTACTTGAGATTAGGATAATTTTGGGACCTAGGTGGTTTTACACCAGGCCCCCATTGACCACATGTTATATGTTCAAATGAGGATATTTTCTCTTTTTGTTGTGGCATCAACATGTTTTCATATAGAATTGACCACATGTTATATGTTTCAGGATATTTTCTCTTTTTTTGTGGCATCAACATGTTTTCATATAGAATTGAGAACATCACATTAAGAAATTCCAAGCATAGTAGTGGATTACTTGAGATTAGGATAAATTTTAAAAACTTCCAAGCCTAATGGATTACTTGAGATTACGATACCTATAGTGATATGTAAAACCAATTGCCTCACATTGTAGGAAAAGAGTAAGGAAACGTCCTACTACATGAGGTAAAGTAACTATCTAATGTTGTCATATGCTTACTCATGAGATCATCTTATCTTCCTCTGAGAATTTTTTTCTCATTGTTGTGATGCCACTTTCATTTGGATAATTTTAGGCCAGAAAGACTTTTTCAAAAGATAGGAATGTGAAAATGGAAGATGACATTGGCTAGAGAGTCTTGTGCATAGTGCATATCAAGAATCAAATAATAATAACTTGATTAGAAAGTAAATGAAAGAATCATATGCAATCTTTTCTTGAGAAGTGATGTCAAACATTCATAGAGTGATTGACTATACTTGCACTACTAATGAGGGATATTGAAAGGATCTACCAGTAATATTTTAAATTTTTGCGTTTTTTTATAGATCTATTGCATGCTCCAATATAATGAGATAAAATCTCGATTTTATAATTCGAGAAATAATTGTCACTTTTTATTTGGAAGAGCTCCCACATAAATTAAGATTTAGGACCCTGTTGACACATGCATGATACCACAAAGTTATATTGAAATAAAAATTATATATAAAATTATGACACTATAATATATGAAGGATACGCCAATGAAATTGAATACAAAAATATGCACAAAATTTTTAAAATGTTAGGCACCACCATCAAAATAGGCATCGATAAAAGATTCACTCTCTATATGCTAGTATATGCATCTAAATAAGTGTAATGGAATAAATCTTGAGAAAATAGATTATATATAGACACAAATTATTGATGCAAATTTTGACGATTGCAAGAAAACATACCCACATGTACATTGGCAAATACGATTTAAAAAATGAAGGGGTTTGACACTTTCTAGTGTAGAAAAAAAAAAATCAAGGATTTGGCTCTTTGCAAGGCCAAATTCCTATTATACATGTAGACACAAGCCTAATTGGAATTGTGTGGGTAGTTGGATAGGACGATGAAAAGAGTGATAGATATGCTATGAGACTTTGTGTGAAGGTGCTAATAAATGAGAAGCAAAGAAGATAGCCACAAGTGAGAAGAGAGCATTGGGGCATTATAACGACCCTCAAATGTGATAGAGACACTACAAGGAAACACATGTATAGTGACGGGGAGTAGCGACACAAGAATAGCGGCCTCGCTATTTGCGTCACAAATAGCGACGCCCCACAATGAAAAAAAAGAGGGCCGATACTTGAGCGCGTTTTACTTCACGCATTCGTGAGACATTTTGAGAGGGAGAGCGATTGTTTTGCATAGAGGGTGAGAGAGGGAGAGGAAGAAGGCTTGCCGCCACCGCCACCGCCATTCAGGAAGGAGAGGAGGAGCCGCCGTCGCAAAGAGGGGCCACCAAATCTTTACGATGAGTTCATTCTCTCTCTCTTTTACTTGTTTAGGGTTTTATTTGTGTATATTGAGAGAGGGAGAGCAAATGAGAGAGAAAGAGAGGGAGAGGGAGAGGGAGGGTGAGAAAGAGAAAGAGAGGGAGAGGAAGGGGGAGGAAATGAGAGAGGGAGAGGGAGGGAGAGTGCATTCTCTCTCTCTCTTACTTTTTTAAATATAATTTGTGTATATATATTGAGAGAGGGAGAGGAAATGAGAGAGAAAGAGAGGGAGAGGGAGAGGGAGGAAATGGGAGAGGGAGGGGGAGGGAGGGAGAGAGATAGAAAGAGAGGGAGAGGGAGGAAATGAGAGAGGGAGAGGGAGGGAGAGAGGGAGGGAGAGAGAGAGAAAGAGAGGGAGAGGGAGAGGGAGAGATAGAAAGAGAGGGAAATTAAAGAGAGGGAGAGGGAGGGGGAGGAAATGAGAGAGGGAGAGGGAGGAAGAGAGCGAGAAAGAGAGGGAGAGGGAGAGGGGGAGGAAATGGGAAAGGAAGAGGGAGGGAGAGAGAAAGAAAGGGGGAGGGAGAGGAAATGAGAGAGGGAGAGGGAGGGAGTGAGAGAAAAAGAGAGGGAGAGGGAGAGGGGGAGGAAATGGGAAAGGAAGAGGGAGGGAGAGAGAGAGGGAGGGAGAGAGAAAGAGAGAGGGAGGGAGAGGGAGAGGGGGGGAGAGGCGAAAACATAATAGGGAAATGAGAGAGGGAGAGGGAGGGAGAAGAAATGAGAGAAGGAGAGGAAGGGAGAAAAAGAAAATGAGAGAGGGAGAGGAGAGAGAAAAAAAGAGAGAATGAGAGGAGAGAGAAAAAGAGATAAGATGTTAAACATAATAGGAAAAGAGAGAAAGAGAGTGTGTGGGTGAGGATGAGGACAAGGGAGGGCGAGGAAATAAGAGAGGGAGAGGAGAGAGAAAAAGAAATGAGAGAGAGAGGAGAGAGAAAAAGATAATTAAACCTAATGGGAAAAGAGAGAAAGAGAGGGTTAGGGTGAGGGAGGGAGAGAAAATGGGAGAGGGAGAGAAAGAAAGAAAGGGAAATAAGAGAGGAAGAGGTGAGAGAGAAAAAATGAGAGAGGGAGAGGAGAGAGAAAAATAGAAAAAAATCATTAAATCCAATAGAGAAAGAAAGAAAGAGAGGGTCAGGGTGAGGGAGGGAGAGGAAATGAGAGAGGGAGAGAAAGAGAGAAAGGTAAATGACAGAGCGAGAGGAGAGAGAAAAAGAAATGAGAGAGAGAGAGAAGAGAGAAAAAGAGTTATATCATTAAACCTAACAGGGAAAGAGAGAATGAGAGGGTTAGGGTGAGGGAGAGAGAGGAAATGAGAGAGGGGGAGAAAGAGAGAAAGGGAATTGAGAGAGGGAGAGGAGAGAGAAAAAGAGAAAAAAATTATTAAACCTAATAGAGAAAGAGAGGGTGAGGGTGAGAGAGGGAGAGGAAGTGAGAGAGGGAGAAAGAGAGAAAGGGAATTAATGAGAGATGGAGAGGAGAGAGAAAAAGAAATACGAGAGAGAGAGAGGAGAGAGAAAAAGAGAGAAAAATCATTAAACCTAATAGGGAAAGAGAGAAAGAGAGGGTCAGGGTGAGGAAGGGAGAGGAAATGAGAGAGGGAGAGAAAGAGGGATTGCTGATTTACCTCACTAAGATTAGGATTGGCAATTCACCTCACTAAGAATGAGTCCATGTACCTAGCACATACCATCATAGTACTCTCTTTGCATCATCCCCATAGCCTCATAGTATCCTAGAATCAAGCTTTCACTTGTGTCAGCACAAGGGTACCATCGTATTTTACCCTCCTACTCTCTATATTTGTGTATGCATCTAGGTACAAAGGGTACAAATACATTATCCTAGAAACTACATTATACAAGCTTCCAGTTGTGTTGGCACAAGAGTACCATCATATTTCAACCTCCCCCTCTCTATATTTGTGTATGCATCTACGTACAAAGGGTACATATAAAAACAGACAGAAGAGAAGCCAAATTACCTAGTAGCAAAGTACCCTAGTAGCTAGTACCTAGTGCCATATCTAGCATACACTCTCATAGTAGCCTTGTCCTTAGAACCTAGTGCCTAGTACCTAGCACATGGTGTGATAACAATCTAAGAAAAAAAAGAATGATAACAAAAATAAAATGTTTGTTGTAACGTAGACAAAATGGAAAACTATGAAGGTCCTGTTGTTCAAGATTGCGAGGCGTATCTTAATCAGCATGTCCCATGTCCTTGCTCTCAATGCAAGCTGGCAATTAGACGAAAACACCGATTTTCTATAGAACACATACAACGATTTGGCGAGTTTGAATCTGAGATCATTGATCAGGAGATTGTGGATTTTCAGTAAACGGTTAGAAAATTTAATATCAATCATGCATTGTACTCGCAAGCTAATTGAATACCATATACAATAAGATTGGGTCTCGCTGGAAAATTTTCTATCCAGGGAGGTGATGTATCATCCCAAGGAGGAGTGCACCCTTTGCAGCCAATTATAAGAGTTTGTGGGCATGCGATGGATGGAGTGTAGGAGCCAATCCACCATTTGCAAGGCCAATCTATACCATCAATGCCAGAGGAGACATGTAACTTTCCAAACCTACCTACAATCTTGGAGCCTGAGATGGAGGCAATGATTGATACATTGATTCCCATGGATGTCAAGACTTTTGATCCGCTTAGAGAGGAAGCATCCATACCATTATATGATGGATGACAAGTATCTCGCCTAAAGACATTGCTTGCACTCTTAAGTGTGTAAGCAAAATATGGGTGGAGCGATACGAGTGTGACTGAGTTGTTCAGGTACCTTGTACATACGCTTTGTTAATTTTTTTTTCGACACTATTATTAAAAACATTTGTGCTTTTTCAAGGTGTTTATGATTTTTTTTCAAGTTATTGAAATATCATATATTACCACCTGCAAATACCATGCCAGAGTCTCATGATGATGCACGACATGTTATACGAAAGCTTGGCATGGACTACAATAACATCCATGCATGTATCAACGATTGCATATTGTTTTGAGGAGAATACGAGACTATGGACACATGTCCAAAGTGTGGTGCTCACACGTATCGACAGGACTTGCAAGAGCAAACCATCCCTTAAAAAGTTCTTAGACACTTTCCGCGTATCCCCCGCATAAACCACATGTTTCGTACATCCGGCATGGCGAGCTTGACAATGTGGCATACGCAGAATAGGTCCACGGATGGAGTTCAACGAATATTAGCAGATTCACGCGCATGGAGCCACATTGACTCTACCTTCCCAGGCTTTCCCCGAGAGCCAAGGAATCTTCGGCTCGGTCTTGCAATGGATGGCGTGAACCCATTCGGTCTGCGCTCAACTTCTTACAGTGTGTGGCCTATAGTCCTTGTCAACTACAATATCCCTCCATGGCTTTCTACAAAGAAAGGACATCTCATCCTTAGCTTACTCGTCCCCGGCCGCTACAAAATCAAAAATATGGACGTGTATCTTCATCCATTAGTCGATGAGCTTAAGATTTTGTGGGAGGAGAGGGTCAACGTGCAAGATATGAGCAGGCACTATAGTCAATGGTTAGCCAATATTCGAGCCATTCTCATGTGGACAATG
Source organism: Lygodium microphyllum (assembly GCF_053477565.2). Classification (NCBI taxonomy): domain Eukaryota; kingdom Viridiplantae; phylum Streptophyta; class Polypodiopsida; order Schizaeales; family Lygodiaceae; genus Lygodium; species Lygodium microphyllum. The sequence goes on from NC_141135.1 coordinate 117,841,584, forward strand.
CATGAATTTTTCGGATTTGGAGAGTGCTCAGGTGAACAAGCCTCCGTCCTCCTTGGTAATATCTATATTTTATCTCGTTTAAGCAAGTATTCACTGGGTCGTGGTGTTGGCATAGGTCTAGTTACCTCAGGTTATCATGCATGTCCATTGTACGGGCCAGAGTTAGACTCCCGAGGGTCACGAACCATGAAGAAGATGGTATATCAAGGACACGTTGCTTTCCTGCCAGAGAATCATGAACTCAAGGAAGGTTTCCTTGGACGACCTCCAACACTATGAACGCCACAAGCTCGTATGAGCTGAAAATGGTCCATGCGGAATCACATCCAAATGGAATGCGACACTTCTTAGTTTTCTACGAGTTGCCATATTGGACCCACTTATAGGTCAACCACTTGTTGGATCCCATGCATATTTTCAAGAATGTGGGTAGCTTGCTATGGGACCACATCACAGGAAAGAGAGACACTATAGGGGCACGAATGGATTTGAAGGACGTAGGTAAGATGGAGGCGCTTTGTCCGTAATCGAGTGCTGATGGTCACATGTAGCTTCCTCGCGCTCCTTGGGTTTTGTCCACTAAAGAAGAGCGTATTGTGAAGCAAGTAGTGAAGTCTATCCGCACTCCGAGGGGTATGATGCGTTCTCTCAGGTCTCCATTTTCTAAAGACAACCAATTATCAGGGCTAAAATCCCATGACTAGCATAAGATATGTCAGGTTTGCACTACGAATGGATTGTAATTGGCGTGCGCATTTTGCTATTTGGAGTGTAGCCATTATTCATAATGCTTTCTCATTTGTGGCAGTTTGTACTACCGATCGTGATCGTAGGATGTCTTACTCCAAAAATACGCGGGGCCATTTATAGGTTTTCGACTTTGGTGCTATGGATCTCATAGAAGGATATTAAGAGGTCCTCTATTGAATCTGCAAGGCGGGGAGTAGTGGAGACGGTCTGTCTCTTTGAGAAATATTTGCCCACCAGCATGCTCATGATACAAATCCACCTTCTTGTCCATCTTGTAGATGAAGTGGAGATTGTTGGACCTATCCATACGTGATGGATGTTCTTCTTGGAGTACTTCATGAAAAACCTGAAAGGCTTTATGTGACAATGAGCTCGGCCAAAAGGTAGTATGGTTGAAGGTTGGTTGGTATCTAAGGCGCTAGCGCATATTTCACAATGGCTACCAACGGTGGATCCAGACAACGAAATGCTATGGTCACTGAAGGATGATGATAGAATGACTAGAGATGTGGTCGTTGGAAATGGGGTAGAAAAAAGAATGGATGCCTCAATGGAGGAGAAGTTGAATCGCTTTTGTATGTTGCCCCATGTCTCTATGGAGACGTGGCTCGCCAAGTACTAGATTGCTAGGCAAGATCGAGAGGAAACGTGAGCTGAATTCCAACGTAGTACACATTATCGACTGATTCGATATCTCGAGGGCATGGAGGAGATGCCGCGGTTCATGTCAACGTGATGGTTACATGGAGCTTTGACCGCAACGTCTCGCGAAGGGACAGAGGTCTTAATGGAGGAGTGGGAATTCTTGAGAGGATGTAGTCCAAAGGTGATGAGGGGTTTAGGATTTTTCGTATCTAAATTTTATATGCGACATCTAATTTGAGTGTTTCAATGTACAGTACAAAATATATAGTGTAGCATGGTCACACGGATGGCATTTTTGCGTGGAGCATATTGACAAAATGCACTCCACAATGGACTATGGTATCATGGCAAGGTTCGAGCAAGAGAGCTGGCGACAAGCAACGGATCCAAACACAGTTGTGGATAAGATGGAGTATTTTGGAAACTTGCAAAGTTTTGTTACGGTGGATTACCATAGCTTCTCCATGATATTATTCGATGTGCAGTGGTACTTGGAGAAGCTGGAGCAACAGTTCGACGAGGTCCATCTCGATTTCTCAAAATAGATTCTGAAAAAAAATGGGCGGATTTGCGCGACACCTTTTTGTTACCGGCCCATTGTGAACAAGTGCATGGACTCATTTGTTTGCTAATTATATTACGACATGGTTTATGTCACAATGGTTTGAACTTTCTTGTACGTGTTTGTGAACACGTAATCCTCTATCCAAACCCTCAACAACCTCAATGGTAGTATGTTATACCTTCAACTCCCCGAAGTGCAAGAGTATATGATCAAAGCGATGTTCCGAGCATAGATGAAGATAATATGCAAATAGAGGGGTTGATATTGCAAGGGGTGAAGGCCACCGAAAGCTTGGAGCCAGCATCGGCTAACAATGATAGAAATACAGGAGTCCAAGAATTCTTTGAGAATGAGGTGGACTCATCCTTTTGTGGTGACATGTCTTTCGACCTTTCAGTATATACGAAGTTGTGTCAGGAGATTGACATGGGACCATAGAATACTTCATACTTGGAGCATCCACTTACTCAATTCGTTGACCAATTGCTTATAAGGGTACATAAGATATACATTTTAAGTGAGATATCTTTTTAAAGGATTTATATTAATGTGCTTTGTATGATTTAAATTGATTATTCTAACATCATTTTTTGTTTGTGCAGGTGACATTTTCAGGATGAGTTGAGAGATGAGCGATGAGGAGTTACAAGATATCTTCACACGCATGTCTCCAGATCAGATTGAAAGATTCAGAGATATGGTAGACCGGGAGCTGTCTCGGTCTTCTTCAGGGCGCTCTGGTAGATCTACTTCAGTACGATCGGATGCTTCAGCTTTGAGCAGATGAGCTCGACGCTCCAGACTTGGGCCAGAGGGAGGGAGTGCTTTGGGTTCACAGTCGACACGGGATACATGTGCAACTCCTCGCTCTAGTGGCCCTTCAAGGGAGCGTGGCTCAGGCTCAGGTGGATACTGTGGAAGCACGGATGTGGTATCTCCATCTTGTCATTCAGCTGGAGTTGCATCACCTCAGGGATTTGTCACACCTATGGGGACGTCTACTCCAGTTACTCCGGCTTTTGCTCAGCCATCAGGTGGCACCCCTATGGATGCCACTCTGAGAGATATTACCTCGGTCGGTACACAAGATGCACAGGGGTCTCCTAGATATGCCCAGGAGCATGGACGTAGATGGGAGAGGACCCATCTTAGGCAGACTCCAAGGGGATATGGATATCTAGTCGATGATAGGTCAGGAGCCATCATCATGAATGATGAGGAGAGGAGGGTGATGGCTTGCATGAGAGGGTTGTGCTAATAAGTTTTTCGGCACAACGTCTTAGATAATTGGAAGAACATACCGGAGGGGAGTAAGGACTACATAGTAGCATCCTTGCATGGGGAGTTTCCGGTTCCAGCCTGAGTAAATAGATTTTCTACAGGCTGGATGATGGATTGCATGCGTGCATATATGTCATACAGACGATCCGACGTATGCAAGGCAATCAAGAGTGGGGCTGCAAAGCCCGAGTGGTTAGATGCAAATGACTGGTGCCGACTGAGGGAGGAGGCTACAGATTCTCCAGGATGTTGGAGTCAGTAGCGCAAGGCGGTGAGGACACTACTCGAGGTCGGAGTGATCCATCATCTTGGGAGTGGCGGCCATAGGACATATTTGGAGGACTTTGTAAGTTTTTCTTTTGTTTTGCTTTTTTATTTTTTTGCAATATCCTTTGTACTGACAATCATGTTTCTAACAGTTAGCATTTTGTTTTCTTTGTAGCACTCGATTACAAATCACGATCCGACCAGCCTTGAGACTCGATATGCAGAGAGGCACAATCTCACTTCATTGATCGACCGATTGTATAGACACAGTGGCCCTGTAAGTCACTCATCTTAATCTTTCTTATCCGTAGTTACCATGTTTAATTAGAATGCATTATGGTATGGTGGACTGATGTGTTGTTTCTTTTTTTGCAGACTCCGTTGGATGCTCCTTTGCGGCAAGATGAGCTTTCAGTGGGGGTAAGGATATGTAGCTCGCCCTTGGATCCCTAGAGCTCATACACCTTTATTTTTGGATCGCCTGATCTATGTAGACATTTTCTATGTATTAGTGATATCTTGTCATGATTGTACCAATCGCTTATTATACGATCATGTATTTATTTCATGTATCAGTGTTATGATTTCAGTATACTTTTTTTTTGTTTGCAAGCGCATTGTACACAATGCATATACTATTTTGTATGGCTATAATAAAGCACACAATGCTATATGTGAAGCTGCCCTGCCACAATTTTTTTTTTCCTTGTTACCGTCGCTATTAGCGTCGCAAATTTTACTGCTCGTGTCAGTATTTTCGTCGCAAACCGTTGCTATTAGCGTCAATATCGGCACCAATACCGACGCTGATAGCGATGCTCATACCGACTACTACCATCTACTATGCGTCCAACAATCTCAATGGCTTTCGAGTCGTGTACAGCAACAGCGCCACCATGTTGCACGACAATGCCAACGGTACCGCCGTGGAGGTATGTACGTCGTAAAATTACTAGCCAAGTTGTGGTGCATTGCTTTGATATTGCTATATGTTAATAGTACGTACTAGTATATCGACTATACGTTTGTTCACTGACGACGTGGACGTGGACGACTTTGGATATTGTGGGTTGACTTTGGCTCCAACTGGGTCGCAGCCCCAGCATTGACATCTCTCTGACCGTGGGTGAGAACAAGAGCATCTTCCATCCCGACTCCAACTACAAGGGAGTGCTAGTGATGGGCGTCTCCTCCGCACATGTGCCTAAACTAAAACCCTCTAGCATGAATGGTCACGTTGTTTACCCACAAATCCTTGACTTCTTCAACCGTCAGGGTACCCATATCGATAGCCTGGGCTTCTACATCTCCGATCCTTGCTTTAAGTAATTTATAAGAAGCCGGCTCGCCTCTTTGTATAATTATGCCCTGGTGGAGGCATGCATAAATAAATAACTTCCCTTGTCATCTTGTGAATGCTAATTTGGAATTTCTTTGTTGAGAAATCCTTAATGTTTGAGCCACCGCAATGGGTAGAACATGACAGTTGTCTTTTCACGGTTCAGCGTACTAGAAACTTCTAGAGGAATTAGAGACCGGTCACGCCCAAGGCCAGTGTGGGGAGCGGGACCGCACTACCCCCCCCCCCCCCCCATTTCCCCCACTCGTCTAAGGGTTGCAATTAGTGTAAACAATGGGAGTGGGGGTTCCTTACCCCTCTCTTCCTACCACTTACACTTGCCAAAAATTGAGTGCTAACATTGGGTTATTAGGGTTATCGCATTTCATTGGGGGATGACATGCTTGCACGGATTAGCAACTAGTCAACACTACACTTCTGATAGAAAACGTGGGACTGATTTTGTCATTTCTCATGACTATTATATAGCTGGGACATGGTGCGACCCCTATGTGTGGGCAAGCTAGAGACATGCAATCTTTCTCTTCTTCTATGCTTCTTCACAAGCGCAGTAACAGCTTCCTTGACATGTCTCCACTCTGTTTTCAAACCTATCTCTATAGTTTGATCCTCCAGCAAATCATCAAGATTTTCTTGAAGCTTAGGATCAGCTGCCTATAGAAACAATTCAATTTTCTGACTTGCAAGAGCTTGATGTTCTACAAGATCCAACTACTCAAATCTACTTTCAAATTCTCTTAACAATTCTATAGCGACAAGACCCTTATTGGGTTGTATAACTCACTCCTAAAAAGTCTTGCGTGTAATCAAACTGGTGTCCTCAATGTAAAACTCTTCCCCGAGTGTCTTCCTGAAGGATACCCAGTCAGCATCCTACGAGTATATTTCAGTAATCTGTACTTTCAGTTCATGAACAGTAACAGGTACAAAATACTGGCTCCATGCAAATTGAGCCACTCCAAAGAATTCCATCTTCTGAGCATAGGTATGTACATATGTAGATACATTCCTACCATTAAATAACTTCACCTCACGCTCAACTGCTTGTAAAGCATTCATCACAATACTTTTTGTTTGAGTTGAAGCTTGCATCACCTATTGTTGTTGTTGTACCTATTATTGATTCCTTTTGTCTACCTAAGAAAGGTGAGGTTTATATCCTATAGTGCATTGAAACCCTCTAAAATGCTACTATCTCTTAGAATATTGGAGGGACCCATTGTGTGTAAAGCAGCATATATTTTTGTGGAAATAATCGAGGGCATTCCTACATTATATCATGGAGTTAAAATTAGGGAGCACCACATTACCCTCTTGAGCTTGTAGGCAGTAGATTAGTTCTTAAAGCAACCTCAATTTCTCACTATGCCACTTGATTTGTGAGCATGTAGCCAACATTCCTTGTATGCGTGCGTTTCAACCCTGCTTATAGCTCATCTAATATTTTCCATCAATAAAATGCCTAGATATTGGGTGATGGAGATGGTAGAAAGGGTGTGCTACTCAATAATACTTCCTTGTTTCCTCTTCTGAGCTCCTAGGGTCCACTTAAGAGAACTTTTTCAACTTTAGGTCTTTGTGCACTATTGCAATTTAGATTTGCCTCCCATCCAATTAGAGAAGTCTATGCTTCTCTATTCTATAATACAAAAGTTGCTATAGCTAGAGAGGAGCATTTCTAGGGCATTTGTTTGAGACCTACCATTAAAGCCTAAGACTACCCATTCTATTCCTTATATTATTATTCCTTAAAAATAATATCATTTTAAAGTACAAGGTAATATTATGTTGAAGTAAATCAATGCATTTTATATACTAAGAAAATTGAGTCTATTTATAAGCATATTTCTACATGTATTCATGGATATCTATGTATAATTATGTCCAATGTGTAGGTGCTTAGATGTGCAAATAAAGTCTGGAACATGTTTATGCATATAACTGGGGTAAAAATACAAATGAGACGCAGGTGCATAAATTTACCTATAAACACAGATATAGAGGTGACCTTAAAAATGTTTAAATAATCTACATCGATAGCAAGAATGCATTCACTATGACATATGAGGGATAGATCAGTGAAAACTAAAAAATGGAATGACATGTAAAAAGGGATTAAAATGTCAAGTCTGATGATCAAAATGTTCATTTATTTATCAATTGGAGAGAGTACCTTAATATATTTGATGGTATAGGCATGGAAATAAGCATTGGAAAATATGCCAAGGAATATTCATGCTTACATTGATGCATATATTGACAAGTATAGAAACTTATACTATCTATAACAAAGATATACGAGGATCTATCCCCTTTGTCCACATTTGTTATCTTGTCAGAGATGGACCACTTTTTTTGCAAATATACATAATGCACAATATGATTTGATAACATATTCTTTGTGTAATTAAATTCATACTAATATATATTGGCAAGATACATATAGAAAATTAAACTATTTCCCATATGCATATACATAATGCCAAATGTTGCACGTGCCTTGCTAGCACCTATGAAGGTCATACTAAAGGAAACTATTGTGGAACATGAGAATCCCCTCATGAAGATGTACATGTTTTTTGTGATTTAATAAGATGACCCTCTAGGTCCCAGATTCTCTTGATAGCTCCTTATATGAACTGGCATACAAAACATGACAAGTATGAGAATCATACCAATGATAATAAACACTATCACATAGGCCTCCATGTACATATGTAAGCACCTCATAATTTAAAATACCTTAATCCTAATAAATAACATATTAAACCCTAGCTAGAATATGGTTTTAGTATTACTGACTTACTAGTCTACATTTATAATATTGTTATTAATTTTCTACTCTATACATATTTGTTCATTCATTAGTTCATAAGTCATTAGGTATATTCAATAATGTATGTTTTTATTATTCTTAGTTGTATTGAATCTTATATATTCTAATTATTATTAGAGATCATTTGACATATTCAATTTCGTATTAATAGGATCAATTTTAGAGTTTGACTTAATTGATTTACAATCACGAGGTAATTTAATTACTCTAATCAATCAAATATAATATAACGTAGACTAGGAGACATAGAACTACTTGACTTATAATTGTCCTATGATGTGTTGAGATCTATATGATAATTGACATTCCAAAATTTTATGCTTTTTCTAAGTGCATGCAATCATCAAGAACTAATTAAAACTAATTAATCTTCATTTTACCCTCCAACAAGATAAGTCAATATGAATATTACTATAAGGAATAGTTATATTACACCTAAGATTGAATAGTAGTTCACACTCACTCACACACACATAGACACACACACACATATTATAGTGGTTGTAGTTTTGTATATATATTCACCTACCTACTGTAAGAGAGAGGACGGGAGAGAGAGAAGGAAAGGAGAGAGAGAGGGTGAAGAAGAGATAGAAGAGGTGCAGGAGGAGAGATAAAGACTTTAGAGAGGAGAGAAGGAGAGAGAAATGGCTGTCAACCACCATGGAAGGACAGGAGAGAAGGTGAAAGGATAGATGTATATTACAAATTGGTACCATGCCAATGTCATTCACACCTTTTATACCTAGGTTAGTGTGACACTAGGTAAATCCCTCCATTACAATCCATCCCCACTCAAAATAAAGTTTTTGTCCTAAAAAACAATGATTAGACTTATTGGTAGGGCCAGGTAGTGGGCTACAGAGTACTACTTTGTACAATGTTACAAGTGGGAAAAGATAGTTGGGGGGGGGGGAGGCAGGGCTGAAATCATGTATGCACTGTGAGCATGAGGGAAGGTGTCTCAGTACAAGAAGATCACTAATTCCAAACCTCGGGATCAAATGGATAACCTGCATGGTAAGCATCACCAGCGTATAGGTCATCCATACAAGTGTGGATCTCTGCACTGCCACCGGGATCAAAAGGAAAGTGGTGATCCCTTCCATGCAGTGGATTATCATTCATGAGTGAAGCTGGAATGATCATGACTGTTGACTTTTGCATCAAGTGTCTGATGAGCATCATATGATTAACCTTGGCATGTGCATGGGTGCTGTTGGAAACATACAATACTACATACTTTGAAAATTTTCCTGCATCATTCCCGATGTGTTGCATGTCCATGATCCCAGCATTCTTGGTAATTACCGGGCATACAAACACAACATCCTTGGACTGAAGGGTCTCCTCATGGGGCTATAGTGGAATATCCACTTGATCAATGATCTGCTCATGATCTTCATGATCCACTATGTCATCCACTTGTTCCTCTTCCTCTTCATTGTTCTCGTCATCCAAAAACTCTAAAACAATTGCTAGTTTAGCATTCCTTTCGCTACATGTATCCTTGTGATTGGAGGACATAGGCTCAGCACATCGGTAGCATAGCCCTTGAGCATGCAGTTGTCTTATATCAGCATGGGTGAGAATCTTTCGTCGAGTAACATCATGCTGCACTTTCCTCAAGTAACATCATGCTGCACTTTCCTCGAGTAACATCATGCTGAACATAATTTTCTCTATGGTACTTTTGATGACCTTTCCATATGCACACTGCTGCCCATGAGATAAGCATGAACATCATACATATAGGCATCTGGTGCTGCCCAAAACCAAATGATGGCTGTTGTTCGTGCATGGATTGAAGCCCATACGGGTGCTCTCTGCATGCATTCCATACAATCCAAAATTACCAGCAATAGGTGATGCATGGTTGTTATTCACACCTAATATAACCATATCGCTTTAACAAGGTGCTCCTGGAGCATTGTAATAGCCATAACAATCTAGATGCTTTGCATGCATTCCCAATCCATCTGGCAGCATATTGCTACCTATATATGACATTCCTTTCTACACAAAAGCAAGCTGGCTGTTATAGCCGCTACTCCAATATACATGCTTCTGCACCATGATTCTCCATATTTTGAATGATTTCCCTTCAACTGTTCTCTAGAACAAAATCAAAGCCGATAGAGCTGTACCATGTCTACAAATGTTACAAAATAAAAACCAGAAGTGTTGGGTCAAAGTGAAAACTTAGCTACAACCTTTGGAAACCAAATAGTTGGGATTTCAGATTAGAACATGCAGTATGAAACCAATTTCAGTAAAACTATCTCTTAGAGGTTATCATTGGGATCAAATCTAGCATTGATTGAAGTTGATAGAAAACTTCTTGCTTTGCAGTAAGAATTTTTTTTAAAAACTCCAACAGTGTGTTTAGCACTGTGTCATTATGGTCAATGTGCAGGTAGACCTATGGTAGAACCAGTTATGGTGCCTTCTGGCTATGGTAGTTTTGGTGCCAGTGGTTTAGGTTTTGCAACAATCACCCCAACTATAACTGTAGGGAGTGCTTCATGCTATGATGATATGGTTGGCCAATAGTACAAGGAAAATACCTATTACACTCCGAACCAGCAAGGAGAGGGGTCTACAGTATGGATACTCGAGTGCTATCTCCCATGTGCTGCAAACAATCAGGACCTTGAATTTTTCTGCAATGTCTCACAGTGTAATGTAGATCTGCTGCTGTAGGAGATCAAGGCCTGGAAATTTCCTGTGGCAAGATATGTGCAAAAGCTTTCGACACTGACATTATTGACCTGCAATCAGTTGTAAGTGAAAATTGACCTCTCCATCTTCATCGTACAGTGCCTTTTCCGTTTGTTTGACAAACCATGGCCATGGCCAATGCCTCAGATCTTCCCCTGTAGCAAAACCCTCGCCAACACCGGCATCTATATTGCTTGTGATAGCATACACAACTACCCTATTGCCATTACGTTGTCGTGCTGCTGTGCATCCGAGCCGTAAACACCTCCATTTATGTTGTGCATCTGTGTTATCTTTTTGCATGTGTTTCATTGTGTTTGACTGCTGAATTATCTTTCCTTCCTTTTCAGTACCCGCATCCAATGTACATACTCCACTTGTGTGTTTGTGTTTGTGTGTGTTTCTGTTTGTGTGCATGTTATGTGTGCGTCAGAAAAATATGAAAAGCTAATGCCAAAGGACATTATCAAGCTATTAATTTCAATGATGAACTCCAAGAAAAGTGCAGGATATCATGGAATCAAAGGAAGCCTTGAAGAAGCCTCATTAAGAAGAATAGCAGAACTTGAAGAATAGGTCATGTGGCTGCAGGCAAGGCTAGAACAAGTAAAGGATGAACTTCAAGCTGAGAATGAACAACATGTTGAGGCTTTGATTCAGTATGAAGAGGAGAGGGTTCTCATGGAAGCTTCAAGCAGCTAAGCATGGCTTGAAATCAGATCATGCTGAAGCAAACAAAACTATTAAAGAAATGAATGATCTCTCTCTACAAGACCATGTTGAAGTTCATTTAGTTCTTAAGGAATCATTAGAAAGGAACCAGTGCTCTGATAGCCAGAGGGAACATTTGGATGATGTAGAGAACAATTTACTCTTAGAAAGGAAGCTTCGGGTTGAAGCAGAGAATAAACAGAAAGAGCTTTCCAATGCACTAGAAAGAACTCTTACTCAGCTTTTTGTAATGGAAAGGGAATTTGACATAGAGAAGAAAAAGATTGAGCAGCTGGAGCAAGATCTGCAGTGCAATGAGAACAAGATTTTAAGGTTTTTGGAGGAAGAGAAAATGATGTAGGACAACATTGAAATGTTAAGGCAAACTATTCTAGAAAAGGAAGAACTTGTATCTTCTCTAACAGAGGAACTTTTCCTACAGAAAGAAGCTAATAGAAGTCTGATGATCCGTTCATCTTCACTTGAATCAGATCTTCAGGCTGTGTATAATCAACTAATTATATGTGAGTCTCAAGCCAACGAAATGGTTTTGACTATTGCAAATTTACAAGAAGCATTGCTCCTTGAACGTATGAAGGCATCACAGGCTGAAGAGGAAACAATACTGCAGGCTAAAAGACTTAACAGGAAAGATGAGGAATATTCACATCTGAAGATGAAATATAACACTCTCTTTTCTAAATTTGAATCGCTACAGTTAAATTTATCGGAGTGCGGAAGATAAGGAGAAGGTGATTGACAGAGAGGAGCAGAGGGACAAGCGAGCAAAAAGTTGGCTATCATTGTTGATGTCATTGATCAGAACAGGTCAGACACAAGAAATGTTTAGTTTATTGGTTTTTTTTTAGAACGAGCTGTCTCTCTCTTATATAATCAACGGAAAAAGCTAGTAAGAAGAACGCTCTCATTTGGCGATCACAACTAGCAATATTAGGTAGTGATTCATTAAAAAAAAACTGGTGCCTTCTGTGAGGAGCTGGAAGACGTCCTCTGGTGATAAGCAGTGTGGCTGGTGTAATTGTGGCCCTTGTTGTTTTGACTACTGCATTTCATGTCACATCACATGGCTTTCCCTCAATAGATAAAACCTTGTCGTTCCAAAATGCCAGCTATACCTGTGCTGACTATCAGAAAGCTATCAATTCTTCTTGGGATTGCTTAGGATGTTTGAAGATGCATTGTGGCTTTTGTGCTACACAAACCAATCAGAATGATCCTGGATCTTGTCTTATATCCTAGTCTACAATTGGTGACGGTTGCAAAGCACAATCACGGGCATGATATACAGTCGTCGTTGCTACTTCCATCTCTTCTATTGCTGTAAACACGATGTTTGTCATCATAATCATCATCACATTCAAATTCATAATCATCTCCATCATAGCTATCTCGAGTACGAGTTCCATATCTGTTGGTTCTATTTAGACTATGTCTGAATGCCTAGAGTAGTCACGATCCACATCACGACAACCCTCCCTACTGGATCGACGGAACTACCCCTAAAATCCAGGACTCATCACTAAAAAAGGAGGAATCAGCAGAAGAGGAGGAGGAGGAAAAACGAGTGAGATAAAAGAGGCATAGCACCTCTGTCCTCGGGACGTTGTGATCTCAGCTACTCAGAGGTCCAGATAGTCATTGATTTTTGAATGATGAGGATGGTCTAATGGGTCTAGAGACTAGCTGCTCTAGAAGATCGAAGAATTCAATCAAATCATCTTCTACGGTGCTCTGTGATCCTGTTGCATGTATTAAAGAATGGAAACAACAAATCAAGGTCTTGATAGAGGAAGACGACTGTGAGTTTCCTTCACAGAGCAAATCAGCAGAGGAGCTGCGCCAAATAGGTGCTGAAAAGGTGGAATTTCTGAACCTGTGGCTATGGAGGATCATTATTTCTATTCCTTGAATTATATGCACTTTGGCTCTCCAAAGGCGTGGTATGGTGTGCCAAGCAGTGGTGCCCGTATCTTTGAGGAAGCTATGAAGCATTACTTGCCACATCTTTTCAAAGAACAACCTGATCTTCTTCATAAGCTGGTGACCCTACTATCACCATCTATTTTGAGGGTAACAAGCGTTCCAATTTATAGAACAGTGCAAAGGGCTGGTGAATTTGTTGTGACATTTCCCAGAGCTTAACATGCTGGTTTTAAATGTGACTTCAATTGTGCGAAGGCTGTGAATGTTGCACCTATCGACTGGCTACCCTTTGGGTAGAATGCAGTAAAGTTGTACAAAGAACAGAAACGTAAAAGCTCTGTTTCACATGATAAGCTTCTATTAGGGGCTTTGAAGCAAGCTCTAAGGAGTGCATGCCATGGTTGACAAGACAAGAATGATGCAGTTGATAATGTGTGGCAAGAGCTCCTTGCTCAGTATGGGATTGTGTTGAAAGTCTTAAAGAATCGAGTGGATTTGGAACGTGTTAGACATTTCAGGATAGCGAATACCATACAGACAAGGAAAATGGATACAAGTTTTGATGCAGTGGATGCAAGAGTGTGCCCTATATGCCATTATGGACTGCATCTCTTTGCAATAGGTTTCAGCTTGCTGACCTGAGCAGTATACATGTCTGGAGCTTATGCATGCACTTATCAGATGCTTTATCCGTTGGACCTGGAGTTTGATCAAGCTGTTTATGACTAAGTCCTGAATCTGGTTGAATTATTTGGTGCCTTGAAAACCAAGCTCATACGCTTATTGTAAAGCAGTGGACAGATTGTCATGCTTTGTCATTTATGTTGACTCTTCTTTTGTAATGTACTTGACAAGCAATATAGTGATCTTTGGCATCAAATATTGAGTTATTGAGATCTTCTCGTTAGCCTCTTTCCTTGTTGTACCTTGAACCCCGTGTTCTCTAGCTCTTGCATGAACTCTACGACAATGTTGCCCAGAAAAGGGGAGGCACCAAAAGCTCAAGATTCAAATGTTGAAGATGACCCAAAAGCAAGAGTACTTTGGGCTCGAAATGGAGAAACAACAGGATGTCCCTCCAAAATGACTTGACGTTGCTCCAAAAATTCCAGTGGCAGGTTACTTTGCAGCAATGCTAGTCCAACATTTGGCAACCTTCACACACAGTGGGGCCACAGGCTAGTCGTGTGGGGATCCAAGCCCCCTCTAGGAGCCTAGGATCAAATATGAAGTGGGAGAAAGAGAGCGCTCTTCACAACAATTGATGCATAGCATGTTCCTTGCTTCACCCATCCCTCCCCTTCTTCCCCACCCTCAGCCTATGTAATCCTAGCCTTGTCATCACTTCCTTCCCCCATAGCTGCTAACTTCCCATGGGCTTCTTCAGCACCATTTTCGGCCTCTTTGGCTACTTCCTCTTCATCTAGTGGCAGCCTTCAGATGTCAAGGATCCTATCATAAGACCTTTGAGCGAGCTAGATTCCAGAAGTCTTCAAAGCCTCCTTTCAGATATACCTTTATGGGTCAAGAATCCAGATTATGTGAGGGTGGATTGGTTGAAAAGCTTCATAGGTGAGTTATGGCCATATCTTAATAAGGCTATGGAGGCTACTCTGATCTCATGGTGGTGGATGAGAAATCAGCTTTGTGTGTTTCAGAAAGCCTACCAATGGACATTGTTGTGCCTTTATTGTGTGCTGGTATTACTGTCTATAGCCCCATGGTGTACTTTTGTATGACAGAAAGGGGTAAGAAATTTGGTGTGGTTGCTGGGATTCTTCAATGCTGTACCACTATAAGAGAGCTTGCTTCTCAGAGTTCCAAGCTTTTTCTTCAGATGATCAGGAGGCTCTGGTTTCTCTCCTCCTTTGTGATCGGGATGCAACTTTGAACTTCTGAAAATGCCTTCAATGCAGAGTGTTTTCTCCTTGGGAATGTCCACTGGTTAATGCATTACTGCGTGTAAGTCTGTACTCCTTGTACTTGTCTGCCATAGATGACCTGACTAAAGAAATAGGAAAAATTAGTTGAAATGTAACCAAACTGAGATCAAGAAGCCTAGGCTCTGATACCACTGTAAGAGAGAGGACGGGAGAGAGAGAAGGAAAGGAGAGAGAGAGGGTGCAAAAGAGAGAGAAGAGGTGTAGGAGGAGAGAGAAAGACTATAGAGAGGAGAGAAGGAGAGAGAAATGGCTATCAGCCACCATGCAAGGATAGGAGAGAAGGTGAAGAAGGTGAAAGGATAGATGTATATTAAAAATTGGTACCATGCCAATATCCTTCACACCTTTTATACCTAGGTCAGTGTGACACTAGGTATTTCCCTCCATTACACCTATAGTAATGTTTATCAATATTATTACTTTTTGTGTACTTTTGATAACCATCATGGAATGTAGCAATACAATTTTTGGTTGCTTATGATCATGCCACTTAATACCTATTCCTTCTAGTATGCATGCCATTATTGTTTTTTCTTTTCTTAGTATATTCCAATATAAAGAAACCCTATGATTATTTGTATGTGTATGTATATATATGTGTGCATATGCTTATACAAGTATTCATGCATATAGATACACATGCACTTGTATGTAGCTACATGCTTACCAATCTTTTTGACCACCCATGCATCAAGTAGGACCAATCTCATTGGTCCAATGACCATCTACTTTGAAACCATTCTGTAAGCTATTTTGCACTGAGTGTACATGCCTATGACCATTACTGAAGCTATTTTGTATTAGGAGAGTGAGTGGCCTTAGGGGTCCATTCTCTTTATGTGAAATAAGAATTAAAGAATGGTATTGCGACCATTTCTTTCGTTGTTGCTCCTTGTCTATATGGTTTCCTTGTTTCTATCTCTTCCCTTCCTCTCACTCTAATTCTCAAGCACCTCTATCCCCTTTTCTTAATACCTTCCTTTGTGGGGTGCACGTATAAGAAGCCATCCACATCTCATGGATTCAAAGGATATTTACAATACTCTGCAAGGGCATCTCATAAATATGTAACTATATCACATGGGTAAAGGATTCTAACAATTAAGTTTCTACATATTTTATATACATTGAAGGGTAATATATATACATACATACATACATACATACATACATACATACATACATACATACATACATACATACATACATACATACATATATATATATATATATATATATAATGTTCCATAAAAAACCAAATATATCAATTCATTTTAAATTTTATTTCTACATTAAAAATCCTGATGAGCTTGTTTTGGGAGTTTTATCTAGCAAGGTATTGAAAAGTCATTTGTTAAGTAGGTGTCGTAGTAATGGAAAGACCCAATGAGCTTAAGTTGTGAAATCCTAAGAATTTGGTACTTGTGTGCCCTGCAAATTTATTGGAATATCGATCAAAATCCTTAGGGGGGAGCCAACACCTTGAATGATGGAGATTTACACATAGTGGTGTAGGAGTGGGGATACCATTGATAAAGTCCCATTAATATAATAAATATGTGGAATCTATTGTGAAAAAACTAGATTAGAATAGCACATATGTGTGTGTGTGTGCACGTGTGTGCGTGTGTTTCCCCCTTAAAAAAAATATGTGCTTTGCTCTATATTTGAAGGGAAAAGGTAAAGACAAACAATTCTCCTTCCCCCCTTCAAATTTTTCCTCCCTCCCCCTCCCTAGCATGCCACCCTCCAACTAATGGCCACCTAGGTGCAAGGCCTCTAGCATCTCTATTGAAAAGACTTTTTAGCTCTATTCGGGTTTGAACCATGTACCATTTGAATATTATAGATCATTAATAATGTCCCTACAAAGAGGAGATGCTATTTGTTGTTGTTGTTGTTGTTGTTGTGCAATGAGCTACTCTACTATGGTACATGAATGCCTCATCTTTGTCCATAGGGGTGAAAACATGTGTGGATGTCCCAAACTAAATGGTGATGAGTGTATGGATGTTATTGAGAACTATGTTGGGAAAAATTTGGGAGCATCCTTTTAAGGAAGAATATCATCTTGATTCATAGAATAGGTGTAAATAACACTCATGAACTTGAACTATCGATGACACGAACTGTATTGGTAAGTGCAATAGTGGCCCTATGATAGAAATCACATTAGTATTATATTATAATTGAAAATTCATGCATAAGATAATAATCTCTATAATTTTCATCATTGATTAGTGTGAAAAATACACAATAGCTACCTATCATTACTATGTGATATCCTAATAGAAAAACAAAAGTGGAAATACACACTAAACTTGAGTTGGAAAGCTTGGAAGTAAAGCCACCTCAAAATTTTCCTTGCCTAAGAAGGCCACCTTCACCACCAACTTCTCCACAAATATGCCCTTTTGAAGTCAAAGGGCCAAAAATGCCTATAAGAAGAAGACCCCAATAGGAGAACAATCCCCTTTCCATAGCAATCAAAAATCCCATAGACCATAGCACCACCCTTATTACTCCATAACCCCTCCCCAATAGAGATAAAACACAAATTGTGTATAGATAAAACACAAATTGCCAACTTTCCAAGCTCTTCAACTCAAGTCTAGTGTGTATTCCCACTTTTGTTTTTCTATTAGGATATCACATAGTAATCATAGGTAGCTATTGTGTATTTTTCACACCAATCAATGATGAAAATTATAGAGATTATTATCTTATGCATGAATTTTCAATTATAATATAATACCAATGTGATTTCTATCATAGGGCCACTATTGCAATTATCAATACAGTTCGTGTCATCGATAGTTCAAGTTCATGAGTGTTATTTACACCTATTCTATGAATCAAGATGATATTCTTCATTAAGAGGATGCTCCCAAAATTTTCCCAACATGGTTCTCAATAACATCCATACACTCATCACCATCTAGTTTGGGACATCCACACATGTTTTCACCCCCATGGACAAAGATAAGGCATGCATGTACCATAGTAGAGTAGCTAATTGCACAACAACAACAACAACAATAAAAATAATAGCATCTCCTTTTCATAGTGATATTATTAGTGATCTATAATATTCAAATGGTACATTGTTCAGACCCGAATAGAGCTAAAAGTCTCGTCAATAAAGATGCTAGAGGCCTTGCACCTAGGTGGCCATTAGTTGGAGGGTGGCATGCTGGGGAGCGGGGAGGGAGAAAAACTTTGAAGGGGGGAAGGAGAATTGTTGGTCTTTACCTTCTCCTTTCAATATAGAGCAAAGCACTTTTTTTTTAAAGGGGGAAACACGCACACGCATGCGTGTGCGCGCCCACACACACACACACACACACATAGATGTGCGATTCTGATCTAGTGTTTTCACAATAGATTCCACATCTTTATTATATTGATGGGACTTTATCAATGATACCCCCACTCCTACACCACTATGTGTAAATCTCCATCATTCAAGGTGTTGGCTCCCCCTTAAGGATTTTGATCGATATTCCAATAAATTTGCATGGCACACAAATA
Organism: Lygodium microphyllum; assembly: GCF_053477565.2. NCBI lineage: Eukaryota > Viridiplantae > Streptophyta > Polypodiopsida > Schizaeales > Lygodiaceae > Lygodium > Lygodium microphyllum. The sequence goes on from NC_141135.1 coordinate 117,860,138, forward strand.
CCAAATTCTTAGGAGTTCACAAATTAAGCTCATTGGGTCTTTCCATTACTATGACACCTACTTAACAGATGACTTTTAAATACCTCGTTAGATAAAAATCCCAAAACAAGCTCATCACTATTTTTAATGTAGAAATAAAATTTAAAATGAATTGATATATTTTGGTTTTTATGGAACATTATATATATATATATATATATAGTACCCTTCAATGTGTATAAAATATGTAGAAACTTAATTGATAGAATCCTTTTTTGGAACTCATGTGATATACTTACATATTTATGAGATGCCCTTGCAAAGTATTATAAATATCCTTTGAATGCATGAGATGTGGATGGCTTCTTATATGTGCACCCCACAAAGGAAGGTATTAAGAAAAGGGGAAAGAGGTGCTTGAGAATTAGAGTGAGAGGAAGGGAAGAGATAGAGACAAGGAAACCATATAGACAAGGAGCAACGACGAAAGAAATGGCCGCAATACCATTCTTTAATTCTTATTTCACATAAGAGAATGGACCCCTAAGGCCACTCACTCTCCTAATACAAAATAGCTTCAGTAATGGTCATAGGCATGTACACTCGGTGCAAAATAGCTTATAGAATGGTTTCAAAGTAGATGGTCATTGGACCAATGAGATTGGTCCTACCTGATGCATGGGTGGTCAAAAAGATTGGTAAGCATGTAGCTACATACAAGTGCATGTGTATCTATATGCATGAATACTTGTATACACATATGCACACATATATACACATACACATACAAATAATCATAGGGTTTCCTTATATTGCAATATACTAAGAAAAGGAAAAATAATAATGGCATTCATATTAGAAGGAATAGGTATTGAATGGCATGATCATAAGCAACCAAAAATTGTATTGCTACATCCCATGATGGTTATCAAAAGTACATAAAAAGTAATAATATTGATAAACATTAGTATATTTAGGTGAATATATATACAAAACTACAACCACTATAATGTATGAGGGGTATTATGATGCAAAATTCGAGCACAATTTACATATAATTTCATGTCATGGGTATATATGTCTAAGTGTCGATGAATCTATTGGAATGCACATCAATACATGGCCCTCGTATATAGTAAAGTGCATATTGATGCTATTTAGAAAAACTATTAATATATATCAATGCTTTTATTGATGCATATTTTGACATTAGTTAAAACTATCTAAACTTGAAACTTACCCTACCTTGCTCATTCTTGTTGGTGACATCGAGCTCGAGAGATAAGTACTTCACTCACTTTCATTTCTTCTTCTTTTTTATTTTATGATTTTGTATTACTTATCGACAACACCATTATGCAATGTAGCTATGTGTATATTTTTTTCTTTCCAATTTTTGCAAGTATTTATGCATGTGTTCTTAGACACACACAGACATAATGTGTGTGTGAACTACTATTAAATCTTATAAAAGAAGATTGGGTATGGCTGACAAAATTTCTATCTAGGAAGGTGACGTCTCATCCCAAGGAGAAGTGCACCTTTTGCGGCCAATTAGAAGAGTTTGTGGGCATGCGATGGATGGAGTGCCTGAGCCAATCCACCACTTGGAAGGTACTACCCAATCTATACCGTCAATACCAGAGGAGACAGGTAGCCTTCTAGACCTACCTACAATCTTGGAGCCTGAGATGGAGGCAATGATCGATGCATTGATTCCCATGGATGTTGAGACTTCTGATCCGCTTAGAGAGGAAGCATCCATACCATTATATGATGGGTGCCTAGTATCTCGCTTGAAGACACTACTTGCACTCCTAAGTGTGCAAGCAAAATACGGGTGGAGCGATGCAAGTGTGATAGAGTTGTTCAGGTACCTTGTACGTATGCTTTGTTGATTTCTTTTCGGCACTATCATTAAAAAAATTTGTGTTTTTTCAAGGTGTTTTATGATTTTTTCAGATTACTAAAATATCATATATTACCACTTGCAAATACCATGCCTGAGTCTCGTGATGATGCAGGACATGTTTTACGAAAGCTTGGCATGGACTACAATAGCATCCATGTATGTATCAATAATTGCATACTGTTTCAAGGAGAATACGAGACTATGTAGACATGTCCAAAGTGTGGTGTTCACAAGTATTGACAGGACTTGCAAGGGCAAACCATCCCTCAAAAAGTTCTTAGACACTTTTCACTTATCCCCCACATAAACCACATGTTTCATACTTTCGGAATGGTGAGCTTGACAATGTGCCATGCGCAGAATAGGTCTACAAATGGAGTTCAATGAATATCAGCGGACTCACGCGCATGGAGCCACATTGACTCTACCTTCCCAGGCTTTGCCCGAGAGCCAAGGAATCTTCGGCTCGGACTTGCAATGGATGGCGTGAACCCATTCGGTCTGCGCTCAACTTCTTACAGTGTGTGGCCTATAGTCCTTGTCAACTATAATATCCCTCCATGGATTTCTACGAAGAAAGGACATCTCATCCTTAGCTTACTCGTCCCCGGCTGCTACAAAGTCAAAAATATGGACGCGTATCTTCGTCCATTAGTCGATGAAATTAAGATTTTGTGGGAGGAGGGGGTCACCGTGCAGGATATAAGCAAGTGGGATGGTCAACGATCCGCCAATATTCAAGCCATTGTCATGTGGATGATGCATGACTTTCTGGGAATCCAAGAGTGCTCAGGTAAATATGCTTCCATTCTCATTGGTAATATCTATCATAGCTCATTCAAGTTTGTATTCACTGGATAGAGGTGTTGGAACAGGTTTGGTTATCTCAGGTTATCATGCATGTCCATTGTGCGGGCCACAGTTAGACTCCCGAAGGTCATGAACCATGAAGAAGATGGTATATCAAGGACACGCAACTTTCTTGCTAGAGGGTCATGAGCTTAGAGAAGGTTTTCTTGGATGACCTCCAACACGTATGAATGCCGCTAGCTGGTACAAGCAGAAAATGGTCTACATGGAGTCACATCCAAACGGAATGTGACGGTTCTCAGCTTTCTATGAGTTTCCATATTGGACCCACTTACAGATCAACCACTTGTTGGATCCCATGCATATTTTCAAGAATGTGGGCAGCTTGCTATGGGACCACATCACAGGAAAGAGAAACACTTTAGGGGCACGAATGGATTTGAAAAGGAGATAGGCAAGATGGAGGCGCTTTGGCTGCAGTCGAGTGCTGATGGTCACGTGCAGCTACCTCAGCTCCTTGGGTTTTGTCAACTAAAGAAGAGTGCATTATGAAGCGAATAGTTAAGTCTATCAGTACTCCGACACGTATGATGTATTCTCTCAAGTCTATGTTTTCTAAAGAAGACCAATTATCAGGGCTAAAATTCCATGATTGGCATAAGATATGTCAGGTTTGTACCTCGGGGGAGTCACTCATGAATATATGTATATATAACGTAAGTTCAAAATAAGGGGTTTTTAAAATACTATTTTAATGTATTTTTTATATACAGAAGGGTGTCATACAAAGGGATTACTTACAGATTGAATAGAAAAGGGTTCCCTTTTATTCAAGGAAAATTTAGAGATTAGGATATTTATAAATAGGCCATGAATGCATGCTATATCGAGGATATATATATAGTGAACCCCCTGAGGTTTGTACTATGAATGGATTGTAATTGGCGTGCGTATTTTTCTATTTGGAGTGTAGTCATTGTTCATAATACTTTCTCATTTGTGGTAGTTTGTACTACCTATCGTGATCGCAGGATGCCTTACTCCAGAAATACGTGGGGCCATTTACAGGTTGTCGACTTTAGTGTAATGGATCTCATAGAAGGAGATTAAGACGTTCTCTATTGAATCCGCAAGGCGGGGAGCAGTGGAGACGGTCTGTCTCTTTGAGAAATACCTATCTACCAGCATGCTCACGATACAAATCTACCTTCTTGTGCATCTTGTAGATAAAGTGGAGATTGCTGGACTTGTCCATACGCGATGGATGTTCTTCTTACAGCGCTTCATGAAAACCTTGAAAGGCTTTGTGCGACAACGAGCTCGGCCAGAAGGTAGCATGGCTGAAGGTTGGTTGGTGTCTGAGGCACTAGAGCATATTTTAGAATGACTACCAATAGTGAATCCAGACAACAATATGCTATGGTCGCTGAAGGACGATGATAGATAGACCGGAGATGTGGTGGTTGAAAATGGGGTAGAAAAAAGAATCGATGCTACAATGGAGGAGAATGTGAATCGCTTTTGTATGTTGCACCATGCCTCTATGGAGACGTGGCTTGCCAGGTACCAACAAGCTAGGCAAGATAGAGAGGAAGCGCAATCTAAATTTCGACGTAATACACGCCATCGACCGACTCGATATCTCGAGGGCATGGAGGAGACGCCGCGGTTCATGTCAACGCGATGGTTGCATGAAGCTTTGATTGCAACGTCTCGAGAAGGGGCAGAGATCTCAACTGAGGAGTTGGAATTCTGGAGGGGATGTAGTCCAAAGATGATGACGTGTTTAGAAGTTATCATATCTATATTTTATATGCGACAACTAATTTGAGTGTTTCAATGTACAGTACAAAATATATAGTGCAGCGTGGTCGCATGGATGACATTTTCGCGTGGAGTGTATTGACAAAATACGCTCCACAACAGACTGTGGTATCATGGCAAGGTTCGAGCAAGGGAGCCGATGACGAGCAACAGATCCAAGCACGGTTATAGATGAGATGGAGTATTTTGGAAACTTGCAAAGTACTATTATGGTGGATTACTGTAGCTTCTCCATGATACTATTTGATGTATAGTGGTTCAAAGAGGTACTTGAAGGAGTTGGAGCAATAGTTTGACAAGGTCCATCTAGATTTCTCAAAATAGTTTCCAAAAAAAAAAGGACGGATTTACGCGACACCTTTGTGTTGCCAGCCCATTGTGAACAGGTGCATGAACTCATTTGTTTATTAATTGTATTATGACATGGTACATGTCACAATAGTTTAATCTCTCTTGCATGTGTTTGTGAACAGATAATCTTCTATCCAAACCCCCGACAACCTCGATGGTGGTATGTTATACCTTCAGCTTTTCGAAGTACGAGAGTATATGATCAAAGCAATGTTCTGAGCATAGATGAGGACACCGAAAGCTTGGAGCATGTAGAGGAGCCATCATTCGATAACAATGATGGAAATAGAAGAGTCCAAGAATTCTTTGAGAAGGAGGTAGACTCATCCTTTTGTGGTGACATGTCTATCAACCTTCCAGTATATACGGAGTTGTGTCAGACGATTGACATGGAACCATAGGATACTTCATACTTGGAGCATCCACTTACTCAATTCGTTGACTAATCACTTATAAGGGTACCGTGCTTTGTATTATTTAAATTGATTTATATTACCGTGCTATGTATGATTTAAATTGATTATGCTCACATCATTTTTTGTCTGTACAGGTGACCTTTGTGGATACTTAGATCATCAAGATGAGTCGACGGATGAGCGATGAGGAGTTGTAGAATATCTTCACGTGCATATCTCTAGATCAGATGGCGAGATTGAGAGACATGGCGGACCATGAGCTATCTTGGACATTGTCAAGCTGCTCTATTAGATCTACTTCGGTGCGATCAGAAGCTTCAACTTTGAGAAGATGAGGTCGACGCTCCAGACTTGGGCCAGAGGGAGGGAGTGCTTCACGGTCAGAGGGATGCTGTAGAGATATGGAGACAATGAGCCCGCGGTTGGCACAGGATACATGTGCTACTCCTCGCTCTCGTGGCCGTTCTAGAGAGCATGGCTCAAGTGATTGCTGTGGAGGCACGGGCGTGGCATCTCCATCTCATCGTTCTACTGGAGTTGTGTCACCTCCATGATTTATCATACCTATGGGGATGTCTACTTCAGTTACTCTGGCTTTGCTCAATAGTCTGCAAGTGGCATCCCTATGGGTGCTATACCGATAGATACTACCCCTGTCGGTACACCAGATGTACAGGAGTCTCGTGGATATGCCCCAAGAGCATGGTCACAAGTTGGAGAGGACCCATCTTAGGCATACCCCAGAGGGGTATGCCTATCTTGTCAATGATAGGTCAGGAGCCATCATCATGAATGATAAGGGGAGGAGGGCGATGGCTCGCATGATAGAGTTGCACCAATAAGTTTTTTGGCGCAACGTCTTAGATAATTGGAAAAATATACTGGAGGGGAGCAAGGACTACATAGTAGCATCCTTGCATGAGGAGTTTCCAGTTCTAGCCACAACAGATAGTTTTTTAATGGGCTGGATGATAGAGTGCATGTGTGCATATATGTCACACAGACGATCGGACTCACGCAAGGCACTCAAGAGTGGGATTGTAAAGCCCAAGTGGCTGTTAGCTATATCTATATATAGCGCCTATCTATATAAAGCGCCCGTCTATATATAGCGCCCCAGGTCCCCTCTATATATTCCTATCATGTGTGCTCAATTGACACACTTCTAGAGTTCCACTTTCGGTATCTTGTGTCTCTCTTCGCCTCTCTCTTCCTCTATTCCTCGTCTCCCTCTCGCACTGTTCAACATGGTATCAGAGCATACCGCCAACCCCTCATTATGCTTCCATGGCCGTTATTCCCCTAGCCATGATGCCGTTCCCCGTGACCAGGTCATTGCCACGACTCCTCCCCCTCCATCTTTATGGCAGCAGCAGCAGCAGTGAATCCTTTTACGTGAAGTGCTATATTTTGACGATGGGCGGAATTCAGCGTGACACCCAGAGCCAGAAGTAGGTCAAGCGATGGAGATCCGCAATTTGTGGAGGTAATGCTGGATGTAACGGATGACGTCGTTGTTGTGAGAAGCGTGGCCTCGGGAGCGTTGACAGCCACTGCTGCGTGAGGATAATAATTTGAGGGACATCAACGATCCGGTTCGTGAAATCAGGCTTGGGGGATCCAAGAAATGATCTCCTCTTCGCAGGAACGAGTCGAGCGCTTCGCAAAAATGGAGAGATGTCTGTTCTCTCCAGATGGCTACGAGAAAATCAACCTGTTCCCTCCAAGGGCATCGCTTCTAATTTTCGGGTCTGTGGGGGTGAGCCTCTTTTTCTTTGCTTTTATTTATTTTCTCTTCAATACGTATGAGGAGAGCTTCGTCTTTAGCTTCCATTTGGCCGGTGGCCTTAGCAGACAGTCGACCAGCTATGCAGAAATTTCGTTGTCGCCTTGTAGTCTTTAGCTTGTTCGACTTCTCAGCACAGTCGACATGCTATTGCACCCCCTGTCATGGAGATAGAAGCTGAAAATGAAGCTTAGAGTAGGCACAGGCACCAGGCAGCATGCACCGGATATGATTTTACTCAACCATCTCTGGAAACGGCTGTTGCTGCTACTCAACCATCTCTTGAGTAGACTGATGCAAGCATATCAGAACCTATTCCATTGTTCTGATTCCAACTTGCCATCAAAGGCCATATCTCCAGTCCTTAGTTCTAACAAGGTCCAAAAGCCTTACAGTAAAGGATGGATACCGAAACCTGCTTTATGGAAGTGGAAGAGTTTTAATTCTGAGCAGCAACAAAATGAACTTCTTACACCAACCTCCAGTCGAGGTCACAAACTCAGAACATCTTCTTTAAAGTGATTGAATATTGGAACGTGTTCAATAAGAGTCAGTGCTGGGCAGACATCATCTCTGGGCTAATTCAGATTTTCAGTTTTCAGAAGTGGTTTGAGGCTGGTTTCCTAACACTGCAAGATTCTCAGGAGATCAAGTGCAAGCAGTCAAATGGGCTGAAACAGTTAGAGCTCCCATGTCTCAGTTAGGCTCACAACCAAGAGGCACCAGCCTTGACAAAATATAGCCTAATACTCCCTCTCAGATCCTGGGGAGTGTCTGGAGATTCAAAGACCTCATGTGATGAAGCATAGAAGCTTGAGATATTTGACAAAGGCTTCGTAAAAAGGTATGTTGCATTGTCCCTCAATTGTTTCGTTTATATTCTTTCCAACTGATGAGGGTCTATATTTCAGCTGATGAGGGTCTATATTCCAGCTGATGACACATTATTTCGTTTATATTCTTTCCAGTTGATGAGCGTCTATATTCCAGCTGATGACAAATTGTTTTATTTATATTCTGTTCATGGGGCCCCACATGTGTTATGTTGTCTATAGAGCGGCGTCGCGAACCGTCTCTGTAGACCTTGTGTTGTTCTAATGTCACTTTAAACGTTTTTATTTAAGTTTTGATGTGACATATATATATATTGCTTACATCCCAAGTTTAGTTGCAGGAATTTCTTTGAGATTTTATCAAGTTTAGTTGTAGGAATTTCTTGGAGATTTTATCTTTTGTAGTGATGTCGCTTATCCTTATTTTACATTTTGTATATTTAGGAGTGATAAGCTCTTTTGATGCCTCTAAATAGGCTGTTGTAATTCAGGAGTGATGTAGCTCCTTTGATGCCTATGAATAGGTTCTTGTAAGTTCAACTTTGTAATTTTATATTTTAAATATTAATATAACGGTAGGCCTATATAGAGCTATGGGTTTTTCCCTTGAGCCCCCAAGGGTTTTTTCATCCATAGTAAGGGACCTTTATTTGAGCGGGGGTGTTAGCTATATCTATATATAGCGCCTATCTATATAAAGCGCCCGTCTATATATAGCGCCCCAGGTCCCCTCTATATATTCCTATCATGTGTGCTCAGTTGACACACTTCTAGGGTTCCACTTTCGGTGTCTTATGTCTCTCTTTGCCTCTCTCTTCCTCTGTTCCTCGTCTCGCTCGCGCACTGTTCAACAGTGGCTAGACGTAGACAACTGGGAGGAGGATACAGATTATCTAGGACATTGTAGTCAACTAGCGCAAGGTGGCAAGGGCACGTCTAGAGGCCAGAGTGGTCCATCATCTTGGGAGTGGCGGCCACAGGACATATTTGGAGGACTTTGTAAGTTTTTCTTTTGTTTTGCTTGCTCTTTTTTTTGCACTATCCTTTGTACTGACAATCATGTTTCTAACAGTTAGTGTTTTGTTTTCTTTGCAGTATTCCATTACAAATCGCGATCCGATCGGCCTTGAGACTCGATATGCAGAGAGGCATGGTCTCACTGTGGTATTGATTGACTGATTATATAGACGCGACGGCCCTGTAAGTCACTCATCTTTCTTGTACGTAGTTACCATGTTTAATTAGAATGCATTATTGTATGGTGGACTAATGTGTAGTTGTTTCTTTTTTTGCAGATTCCGTTCGATGCTTCTTTGCGACGGGATGAGCTTTCCAATGGCGAGGATGTATAGCTTGCCCTTGGATCCCTGGAGCTCACACACCCTTCTTTTTTGGTCACCTGATCTGTGTAGACATTTTCTATGTAGTAGTGATATCTTGCCATGATTGTACTACTCACTTTTATTATGCGATCATGTATTTATTTCATGTATCAGTGTTATGATTTAAGTACACTTTGTCTTTATTTACACGAGTATTATATACAGTGCCGAAACTATTTTGTATGGCCCAAATAAAGCACATAGTGCTATATGCTGCCCTGCCACAAAATTCTTTTTTTTCCTGTTACCATCGCTATTAGCGTCGCAAATTTACATGCACATATCGTTATTGGCATTGTTATTAGCGTCACAAAGCGTTGTTATCAGCGTCATTATTTGCATTGGTTGCGATGCTGATACCGATGCAAATAGTGACGCTGATAACGACAGCAATACCGACTATTCTATGGCATTGCCAATAACGACACTTTTTGCGATGATGGGGGCAAATTTCTTTATTTACATTTTGGTCCCTTTTAACATCGGTATAAGGCCTATATCTTGTAGTAAGTAATAATATTGATAAACATTATGTAGGTGAATATATATACAAAACTACAACCACTATAATATATGGGGGGTATTGTGATGCAAAATTTGAGCACAATTTATATACAATTTCATGTCATGGGTATGTATGTCTAAGTGTAGATGAATCTATTGGAATGTGCATCAATACATAGCCCTTGTATATAGTAAAGTGCATATTGATGCTATTTAGAAAAACTATTGATATATATATCAATGATTTTATTGATGCATATTTTGACATTAATTGAAAATATCTAAACTTGAAACTTACCCTACCTCTTGCTCAGTCTTGTTGGTGACATCAAGCTTGAGAGTTAAGTACTTCACTCACTTTCATTTCTTCTTCTTTCCTATTTTATGCTTTTATATTACTTATTGACAATATCATTATGCAATGTAGCTATGTTTAACTTGTTTTCTTTCCAATTTTTGCAAGTATTAATTCATGTGTTCTTACACACACACACACAATGTGTGTGTGTGTGTGTGTGTGTGTGTGTGTGTGTGTGTGTGTGTGTCTCAGTGTGTGAACTACTATTAAATCTTAGGTGTAATATAACTATTCCACATAGTAATATTTATATTGACTTATCTTGTTTGAGGGTAAAATGAAGATTAATTAATTTTAATTAGTTCTTGATGATTGCATGCACTTAGAAAAATCATGAAAATTTGGAATATCGATTATCATATAGACCTCAATACATTAATTGTAGGACAATTATAAGTCAAGTAGTTCTATGTCTCCTTGTCTACGTTATATTATATTTGATTGATTAGAGTAATTAAATTAGCTCATGCTTGTAAATCAATTAAGTTTAACCCTAAAATTGATCCTATTAATACGAAATTGAATATGTCAAATGATTTCTATAAAATATATAAGATTCAATACAACTAAGAATAATAAAAACATACATTATTGAATATACCTAGTGACATATGAACTAATGAATGAACAAATATGTATAGAGTAGAAAATTAATAACAATATTATAAATGTAGACTAGTAAGTCAATAATACTAGAACCATATTCTAGCTAGGGTTTAATATGTTATTTATTAAGATTAAGGTATTTTAAATTATGAGGTGCTTACATATGTACAAGGAGGCCTATGTGATAGTGTATATTATCATTGGTAGGATTCTCATTTGTGCCAACTTGTCATGTTTTGTAAGCCAGTTCATATAAATGGCTATCAAGAGAATCTAGGACCTACAGGGTCTTCTTATTAAATCACAAAAAACATGTACATCTTCATGAGGGGATTCTCATGGTCCACAATAGTCGACTCTTCCTATAGTATGACCTTCATCGGTGCTAGCAAGGCACGTGCAACATTTGGTAGGATTCTCATTTGTGCCAACTTGTCATGTTTTGTAAGCCAGTTCATATAAATGGCTATCAAGAGAATCTAGGACCTACAGCGTCTTCTTATTAAATCACAAAAAACATGTACATCTTCATGAGGGGATTCTCATGGTCCACAATAGTCGACTCTTCCTATAGTATGACCTTCATAGGTGCTAGCAAGGCACGTGCAACATTTGGCATTATGTATATGCATATGGGCAGTAGTATAATTTTCTGTATGTATCTTGCCAATATATATTAGTAGGAATTGAATTACATAGATAATATGTTATCAAATCATATTGTGCATTATGTATATTTGCAAAACAAGTGGTCCATCTCTAACAAGATAACAAATGTGGACAAAGGGGATAGATCCTTGTATATCTTTGTTATAGATAGTATAATTTTCTATACTTGTCAATATATGCATCAATGTAAGCATGAATATACCTTGGCATATTTTCCAATGCTTATTTTCATGCCTCTACCATCAAACATATTAAGGTTCTCTCTCCAATGGATAAATAAATGAACATTTTGATCATCAGACTTGACATTTTAAACCCTTTTTACATGTCATTCCATTTTTTAGTTCTCATTGATGTATCCCTCATATGTCGTAGTGAATGCATTCTTGTTATAGATGTAGATTACATAAACATTTTTAAGATCACCTCTATATCCATGTTTATAGGTGAATTTATACACGTGCATCTCATTTGTATTTTTACCCTAGTTATATGTATAAACATGTTCCAGACTTTATTTGCACTTCTAAGCACCTACACATTGGACATAATTATACATAAATATCCATGAATACATGTAGAAATATGCTTATAAATAGACTCGATTTTCTTAGTATATAAAATGCATTGATTTACTTCAACGTACTATTTCCTTGTACTTTAAAATGATATCATTTTAAAGGAATAATAATATAAGGAATAGAATGGGTAGTCTTAGGCTTTAATGGTAGGTCTCAAACAAATGCCCTAGAAATGCTCCTCTTGAGCTATAGCAACTTTTGTATTATAGAATAGGGAAGCATAGACTTCTCTAATTGGATGGGAGGCAAATCTAAATTGGAATAGTGCATAAAGACCTAAAGTTGGAAAAGTTCTCTTAAGTGGACCCTAGGAGCTCGAAAGAGGGTACAAGGAAGTACTATTGAGTAGCACACCCTTCCTACCATCTCCATCACCCAAAATCTAGGCATTTTATTTATGGCAAATATCAGATGAGCTATGAAGCAGGGTTGAAACGCATGCATGCAACGAATGTTGGCTACAGACTCACAAATCAAGTGGCATAGTGAGAAATTGAGGTTGCTTTAAGACCTAATCTACCGCCTACAAGCTCAAGAGGGTAATGTGGTGCTCCCTAATTTGAACTCCATGATATAATGTAGGAATGCCCTAGATTCTTTCCAAAAAAATATATGCACTTTACACACGATGGGTCCCTCCAATATTCTAAGAGATAGTAGCATTTTAGAGGGTTTGAATACACTATACGATGTAAATCTCACCTTTATTAGGTAGACAAAAGGAATCAATAAACTAGGTATAATTTATAGGGATGAGGGGATGATGTACATTGCTATTTGCTCAATTAAAATCCTATTTTGCAAAGGCCACATCATGGAACAAGCCTTTGAGTGGTGGTATAGTATGCATTACCCTATAGTGCACATTACAAGTCATAACACATTTATTCAAAGGCCTTGTTAGCCAATGGAGGCAGTAATCAAATGCTGCAAATCAAATGTGATGAATATATTTCAAGATACACTTAAGGTGGGTCATGCAAAATCCTTAATCTAACACATGATCTTGAGGGTGTGGCTCAAAAATATGTAAGCACGTCATGCGGGCTCAAAAGAAGGTATTGATTATACATTATTTTTATAAAATGTTTATGTACAAAGGGGTGTCATATAGAGGGGAAATTTATTGATTGACTAAAAAAGGGTGTGTTTTATTTCAAGAAAATTCATAGATGAGGGTATTATTAAAAAGACCTTGAATGCATGTGATATAGAGGGTTTACATATACTGAACCCCTATAACACACAATAATATCTCATTTATAGGCTACATACAGAAGGTACGTAAGTATATCGCTACTTGTGGAAACACGGAGTGATGTATTGCCAATAATGTTCTCAATGTGAAAAGATTGAAAAAATGATTATCTTTGGATCTTGAATTGATGTGGGTTTTCTTCCAGAGAAGACATGGTGTATCTTTTGGGATGTAAAACCCTCGTTTTGATGAACATTTGATCTTTCTTGATTGGCATGTTGCTTTTAGAAAAATTAAGAATAGCCATTGATTATAGTTGACACCATTCGAATTTGTGAACATTTGATCTTTCTTGATTGGTATGTTGCTTTAAAAAAAATTAAGGATAGCGATTGATTATAGTTGACACCATTCGAATTTGTGATGTGCTTGATGAGCCAATTCCTCTGAAGAAGAGAAAGAAGAAGACATTTGATTTTCCATTTGTAAATCGCTAGTTTATTAGACTTGTAAAACTTTTAGGACTAGGAGACCACATGATCTCTTTTAAGGGTTCTTACTACTTCTTCATGTGTGTATGTGTGTGCATGCGTGGTGTGCGTCGGTGCAAATGAGAGCGTGAGTGAGAGAAAGCAAGCTGAAGTATATGTGATCTTTGGGTTCCATTCTAAGGGCCCTAGCACACCCAGGGGCAATGGGGCGAACGGGGCTTTTGGGATCTTAGTATCACATGGGGGTTGCACCATGTCCCAACTATATACTAGTCATGAGAAATGACAAAATCAGTCCTACGTTTTCTATCAAAAGTGCACTGTTGACTTGTTGCTAATCCGTGCAAACATGTCATCCCCCAATGAAATGCAATAATCCTAGTAACCCATTGTTAGCACTCAGTTTTTGGCAAGTGTAAGTTGCAGGAAGAGAGGGGTAAGGAGCCCCCACTCCCCTTGTTTGCACTAAGTGCAACCCTCAGAGGAGTAGGGGCAATGTGTGTGTGGGGGGGGGAGGGGTGGGGGGTGGGAGGGGAAGTCCGGTCCCACTCCCCGCACTGGCCTTGGGTGTGACCGGTCTCTAATTCCTCAAGAAGTTTCTGGTACGCTGAACTGTGAAAAGACAACTGTCATGTTCTACCCGTTGCGGTGGCTCAAACATTGAGGATTTCTCAATGAAGAAATTCCAAATTAGCATTCACAAGACGACAACGGAAGTTATTTATTCATGCATGCCTCCACCAGGGCATAGTTCTACAAAGAGGCGGGCCGGCTTCTTATAAATTAGTTGAAGTGGGGATCGGAGATGTAGAAGCCCAGGCTATCGATATGGGTACCCTGACGGTCGAAGAAGCCAAGGATTTGTGGGTGAACAACGTGACCGTTCATGCCAGAGGGTTTCAGTTGAGGTGCATGTGCGGAGGAGACGCCCATCGCTAGCACTCCCTCGTAGTTGGAGTCGGGATGGAAGATGCTCTTGTTCTCACCCACGGTCAGAGAGATGTCAGCGGCTGCGATCCCGTTGGAGCCAAAGTCGACCTAAAATATCCAAAGCCGTCCACGTCCACGTCGTCAGTGAACGAACGTATAGTCGATGTACTACTGCGCAGTATTAACGCATAGCAATATCAAAGCAATGCGCCATGACTTGGCTAGTAATTTTACGACGTACATACCTCCGCGGCGGTACCGTTGGCACTGCCGTGCAACACGGTGGTCCCGTTGCCGTACATGACTCGAAAGCCATTGAGATTGTTGGACGTGTAGTAGATGGTGAGGTTGCACACCCCACCGTTGCTCCAACCGTCGTCGAAGGGGCTACCGCCCGCGAAGCCCCCCCACGGCCCAACTATGGCTGCCATAGACAATATTGCTGTATTGAAGGTAATAAAGGGCGTTGTTTGTGCGTGAGCCTGTGTTTTTTGCGTGTGCTACCTCTGGCGCCGGGCCTGCGCTCTCCATTTATAGGTGTCGCTCCCACCAGTACTACGTCTTCGAGGGTGAAAAGCTCTCTAGAGTTTTTAGAAACCTCTCTCTCTTTCTCTCTCTGTGTCTCGAGTCCCCCGAAGCATCCGTCGAATAAACACGTCTCGCAACGTGCTCTCGTGTGCCTTATTGTAACCCCGACACCTCAGCGTGCCTGTCTGCTCCTCGATAACACAAAAACGTGTCCATCGAAAACGGGCCTTAGGACATGAGGGAGCCTTGACTCTTGTTAAGGGTTGGAGAGCCCTTCTAGAGGCATTTTGACCTTCAACAGAAGGCAAATATTTTTAAAACCTTGTTATCCAAGGAAAGTAAAAAAATTTGCCCTTCATAGAGATGGGTATGATTTTACAAACCTTGTTATAGAAGGATAGTTATGACATGTGTGCTTGGTCATTGTTGCAAGCACGATTGATTATGAGAGAGGTTTCTCCAGAATGAATCATATTAAGTCCAATGATCGCAATAGATTGTCACTCTAGAGCTTGAATCAACTCATGTTCCTTTCATACAATGGTGCTAAGGATCCTATAGATGTTGATTGGGATGCCATCTATACAATGTGGGATGAATTAAAAGCTCATCGCAATGTTAATGTGGTAGCAACAAAGTTGATATAAGAAAGTATAAGTAATGGTGTGCTTTGATTGTATTGCTATTTCATTTGAGACTATGGATGATTGCAAAGCTATCTTGTTGCCTTTCTAGACTATCTTAATTGATTGAGCTTTAGCTTCAATCGGGCATTGCAATTTTATTTTTGGTGATAGCATTATAAATTTTTAAATGCTTAAATAATTACTCATATGTTGTACTAAGTTATAAATATTCTATCATCATATCATGTCGATATTAGATTTTTGTAAATTAATGGACACGAAAAACCAACAAGATGGCTTATATAAATGTCATAATTTTTTTTTCTCTAATACTATTCTATTAGCTAGAAATGTAAATTTTAGAATACATGTCTATCGAAGGTTAAAATTTTGAAAAAGCCCTTCCACAAGAAAGGCACTTGTTCACGAGCACTTCAATGGAAAAAACATAGGGGACTTTCAAAAATGCATCAAGCCTCATGCTCTGGATTCTACTGGGGACTATCAATATCATGCTCTCAAACCTGTGCTCCTCCAAGGCCTACATTTGACAAGATTTGCCCATTATTTCATGTGACAGTTGAAGTTTATTGAAGTACCTTCTATTGATCTACATTATAAAACTCAAACTATCTACAATTTTTGGTATGTTATAAGTAATGTTTTAAAAAAAAACAAGATGTGTTGTTTGACAGATAGAGCACTTTTTTGACTTGTTTTGATGGGCAAAATAGCCAAAGCAAGCATGACATCGATCAAATGAGTCGAGAAAAAACAAGAGCTAGCTTACATTTCAAAAAAGCTTTTCAAAATTGAAAAAAAGTTCTAAACATCACACTATGAAATCAGATGGATTTATGTATGGTTGAGAAAAAAGTTCCAGACAAGATGAGATGTCTATTCCTTGACAATGATAAATTTACTCTCTTGAAAGAAGGGCATACTTCCAATTCTTCACAAACAAATTGAGGTTATACTCCTGCCGTAGAAAGTAAAGCTTTGGGTTATCCTTCGATTCTCGCATGCATTCACTCTCACTCCACCCACCACCTTATTGTAGGGATCCTTGGGATCCCATGATCATATGCCTCTCTCTTTGGTATTGCATGTGGCCCACTTTAGTTTTTCCAATAGGAAGAAGATGGATTTTCTCCCACCAACCAATAACTTGAAGCCTAGCTGGTCCTCGCGATGAATGCAAATTTTGCTACTAGCTAGCTTTAAAACTAAAAGTGTACAATCTTTGTTGGTTCTCTTAAGTTTGAAGTACATTTCTTACCAAAAAATATCTATTTTCGCTGGTTAGAAATAGAATAAAGGCCATTTCCTCGAGAGCCTCCTTTGCCCTCTCTGCCATTGTATGAATTTGAGATTTTTTTGAACTATGAATGGAAACCGACTCAATACCTGAGGTACATAATGGAAGCCTTTTTGACTTGGAAGCTCGACTGCCTAATACAAAGCTCTCAAAACTTTGACTATGATTATGTGGGCAAAAGGGTTACTCGAGCTCGTTTTGATTTTGTAATGAATTTTTGCCAAGGAAACCCTGAGGATCACGGTTCTAGTTCTTTCTGTAGAGAGAGAGAGAGAGTACGAGAGAGATACACAAGACATGCTCCCAAAGAATGATTCATATTGATGTAGAGTTAGTATATATAGGTGAGACCCAAGTCAAGTGAGAGATGATATATATAGTTGTAACATCCCCACTCAAACAAAGGTCTCTGGCTGCGAGTGAAAAAACCCTTGGGGAGAACAAGGGAAAAACCTGAGCCCCTACACATACCTACGATACAAAAATGATTTACTATAAAGTTTTCTTGAATACAATGATACATGCCTCAATCAGTGACACAAGAACTTGGAGCAATACCAAGTTCATGTCTTAATGAGCTAAAGGCAGCTTCACTAAGAGCTTTTGTGAAGATGTCTGCAACCATTTGATCACTGGGACAATGCTCCACCATAATGGAACCTTTCTTAACTTCATGTCGAACATAATGATAATAAATAGCAATATGCTTTCATTTACTATGTTGTATATATTCTTTGGTAAGACTAATAGCACTTTGGTTATCACATCGAAGAGGTGTACTAGATGATGAAGGATGTCCCAAATCTGCAAGTAGTTGTCGAAGGCAAACTAGCTCGCGAGCTGCTAATGATGCAGCAACATATTCGGCTTCAGTTGTAGAAACCGCAACACATCGTTGTTTCTTGCTGGACCAAGAAACCAAACATCCATTTACAAAGAAACAATTCCCACTTGTAGATCACATGGATAAGTGTGAACTTGCCCAATCAGTGTCTTTATATCCAATAAGGTCAAGAGAAGTTGAAGAAGATAAAGAAGAATCCTCTCGACGACGATAAATAAGACTAAATTCCTTAGTACCCTTGAGGTACTTAAGAATACGTTTTGCAGCACTCCAATGAATAGTGGAAGGGAAAGAAAGATACTGTCCCAAAATGTTAGCTGCAAATAAAATATATGGTCTTGTGTTTAAACCAATAAATTGAAGACAACCAACAAGATTAGCAAAAGGTTTATGAATGGCTGATTCTTCATTGCGTATTGTAGATGTACCCTTGGTAGAGCTTGAAAGAATGGGAGTGTTAGTAGAGTGCGCATTTGTCAACCCAAACTTCTTAACAATATCATTAATAAACTTTGTCTGGCGAAGAAGAAGAATGCCTTGTTGTCGGTGTCGTTGAACTTGAATACCCAAACAAGAATGTGTCTCACCAAGATCCACCATTTCAAATGTAGTCGATAAAAGCTTCTTCATAGCATTCAAGAAAGCAATATTATTTGACACAAGAATAGTATCATCAACATATAGAGCAAGAATAATAAAATATTTGTCCTCCCTTTTGATGTAAAGATTTGGATCAGCAAAACATGCAACAAAACCTTTAGATGTGAGGAACTGATCAATCTTAATATACCAAGAATGAGAGGCTTGCTTCAATCCATATAATGCACGATGAAGCTGACATACAAGATGCTCTTATCCTGCAATCATAAAACCTTCAGGTTGCTCCATATAGATTTCTTCTTCAAGATCTCCATTGAGAAAAGCCGTTTTAACATCCATTTGGTGAATTTCTAGATCAAATAGTGTTGCAAAAGCCAAAATCATACGAACAGTTGTGGAGAGCACAACGGGAAAAAATGTTTCTTGATAATCTACTCCTACAATCTGTGAGTAACCTTTTGCAACAAGTCGTGCTTTGAACTTATCAAACGAGCCATCAGCTTTGGTCTTGGTTTTATAAACCCATTTATATTTGATAGGAACATGATTTGGGGGGATCAGTAAGAATCCATGTACCTTTGGAGATTAAAGAATCGTACTCAGCTTGCATAGCTTCTTGCCATTGATCCCTTTGAGACGAATTGATAGCTTCCATATACGATATTGGATCCTCTTGGACAGACATAGCATCATCAAAGACATCATATTCAATAGAATAGAATCCATGCTCTATCTCAATAAGAAGATCAACATAGATCTCCAAATTTTCATCAATCTTCTTTGGAGGTGAAGGAGGTTTATGATCATCAGAATCAGTAGAATCACAAAGCAAGTAAGGAAATGCACTAAGCAAAGATTGTGTATCATCTGAAACATCTGACGACCATGTGCCACCCATAGTCTTCTCATCAAATATAGCATCACGACTAATGATAACCTTTTGAAAATAATGATTATAAAATTTGTAACCTTTGGAATGATCTGAATAACCAAGAAAAATAACCTTCAAACCTGGAGGATCCAACTTATGTCGCCAACTTATGTCGAGTGTCCTTGGGCACATGAATATAAGCAATGCAGCCAAATGTGTGAAAGTGAGAGATTGAAGGTGTCTTCCCTTGATTCTTACAGAAGTCAGCAAATAGATTGGATATATATTCACCGCCGTTGTCACTGCGAAGCGTCTTTATAGAGAATCCAGTTTGAAGCTCCACACTTATCTTGTATTGTTTAAATATAGATAAAGCCTCAGACTTATGTCGAAGAAGATAGACATGTGTGTACCATGAGAAATCATCAATGAAAGTTATAAAATATCGATATTGAGACTTTGAGACAGGAAAAGGACCGCAAATATCGGTATGAACCAAATCCAAGAGAGCACAGGAATGTGATGAAGTAGAAGTGTGGAAAGGCGAACGATGGTGTTTTCCAAGTGTACAGTACTCACATATTCCCATACGTGGATGAGATTTAAGATCCATACCTTGCACAAGACCATGACGATGAAGATCAAGAATTTTGGCAAAATCGGAGTGTGCAAATCGTTGATGCCATAATTTGCAATCTGCATCTCCAGGGGCAGTAACAACATTTGCAACTGTATCATTCAATGATAGCTCAAATAGATTACCATGTCGAGGAGCCACTGCTATAGTATGCTCATCTTTCTCTATACGATATTGATTATGATCAAAGCCAACAAACAAACCAAGATCAACTAGACGAGCAACATAAAGAAGATTTCTTTGCAAATCTGGAACATGAAGAGCTCCTCTTAATATTCTAGTGGGTGAAACAGTCCCCTGATATAAATCACCCACTCCTTTGACTTGACAAGTCGTATCATCCGCAAGGTAAACAAACTTCTTGACAAGAAGAGAATGATAATTGTGAAGCCACTACGATTGGTATGTCATGTTTCCAGTGGCACCTGAATCAACGATGAATAGAGAACCATCATGAACATGAAGTACCTTTTCTGGAGAGATATCATAATGGACGAAATTGAGCTCCTGATGAGCATGATCATCATCAATTGTAGTTTGTTGAACAATATAAGCTCGAGAACGTTCTTCATCATATCTGCGTTTATAACACTTTCACCATGCGGGGAGTGGCACAAAACAAAGAGAGGGAGGGATGGGGTGGAGAGACAGACAGACATATAAAAAGAAGCTCATTTATGTTATATACTACAAGATACAAGCCTTATACCAATGCTCAAAGTGATATAAACATTCTTTAAAAAAATTATCCCCATCATTGCTAAACACATTGATATTAGCGTCTCTACAAAGCTATCACTATTTTTATCACTTTTGTGATGCAAAAAGTGACACATTAAGTGATGGTTTGTGACATATATTCCAATGCCAATAAGGACACATGCAATAACTTTGTGATGCTAATAGTGATGGTCATAGAGAAAAAAAATATGTGTGGCAGGTATGCAATGGTCGTCAAGATGAGCACAAAATGTACTTGAACCCACAAGACTGATATATAGAATAAGTACAAGTTAGCTGACGAAAACTCATGGAAATATGGCAAGATACAAAGGATGATAAGTACGTCTAAGAAATAGTACATGGAAGATGCTTGCACAGATCACATGACCAAAAAGAAAGAGGGTGTGCGCTCTATGAATCCAAGCGCGAGCTACAGATCCTCAGCATTAGAAAGCTCATCCTGATGCAAAGGAGCATCGAACACACTGTGCAAAAATGAATGACTACACATCAATCCACCATACATAATACATTTAAAGGAAATTAACTACAGATAAGAAAGATGATTGACTTATCGGGCCATCCTGTACATACATTCCATCGATCAATACAATGAGACCGTGTCTCTCTACATATCGAGTCTCCAAGCTGGTGGGATTGGGGTTTGTACTAGAGTGCTGTAAAGAAAACATAATAAAAATGTTAGAAACAGGATTGTCAGTACAAGTGATATTGCAAATAAAGAAAGTCAGAAGAACAAAAGAAAAACTTACAAAGTCCTCCAAATAAGCCTTGTGGCTACCACTCCCTAGATGATGCATGACCCCTACCTCCAATTCACTACAAGATATAGGCCTTATACCGACGTTCAAAGCGATGTAAATGTTCATAAAGAAATTTGCCCTTGTCATCACAAAAAATGTCGATATTAGTGATGCCATAAAATAGTAATAGCGA
Source organism: Lygodium microphyllum (assembly GCF_053477565.2). Classification (NCBI taxonomy): domain Eukaryota; kingdom Viridiplantae; phylum Streptophyta; class Polypodiopsida; order Schizaeales; family Lygodiaceae; genus Lygodium; species Lygodium microphyllum. The sequence continues at coordinate 117,881,872 of NC_141135.1, forward strand.
CGTGTGCAGTAAATTTGCGATGCTAATAACGATACTTGCAGTAAATTTGCGACGTTAATAGCGATGATAATAGGGAAAAAAATTAGTAGCAAGGTAGCATAAATATAGCTATGTGCTTTATTTGGGCCATACAAAAGAGTTTCAATAATGTGTACAATGCTCGTCTGAATGAAGGCAAAGTGTACTTAAATCCATAAGAGTGATACATAAAATAAATACAAGATCGCATAATGAAAGTGATAGTACAATCATGGCAAGATACAAAAGATGATAATAACATAGTGCATAGAAAATGCATACATAAATCACATGATCAAAAAACAAGAGTATGTGCAATGCATGGATCCAAGGGCGAGCTATAGATCCTCGCCATCTAAAAGCTCATCCCTCCACAAAGGAGGATCGAACGGACTCTGCAAAAAGAGAACAAACTACACATCAGTCCACCATACAATAATGTATTTTAATTAAAATTAGTAATTACGGACAAGAAAGATAAGTGGAAGAGCCATGCTACCTTCTGGCCGAGCTCATTGTCGCACAAAGCCTCTTAGGGTTTTCATGAAGCGCTCCAAGAAGAACATCCATTGCGTATGGACAGGTCCAGTAATCTTCACTTCATCTACAAGGTTCACAAGAAGTGAATTTGTATTATGAGCATGTTGGTGGGTAAGTATTTCTCAAAGAGACAGATCGTCTCCACTACTCCCCGCCTTGTGGATTCAATAGAGGACGCCTTAATCTCCTTCTGTGAGATCCATTGCACTAAAGTTAACAACCTGTAAATCATCTTGTGTATTTTTTAAATAAGGCATCCTACGATCGCGTTCGGTAGTACAAACTACCACAAATGAAGAAGCATTACGAACAACGACTACACTCCAAATAACAAAATACACAGGCCAGTTACAATCCATTTGTAGTACAAACCTGATTTATCTTACACCAATCATGGAATTTTAGTACTGATAATTGGTTATCTTGAGAAAACGTGCTTTTCTTTAGTGGATAATGTACTCTTCTTTAGTGGATAAAACCCAAGGAGCACGAGGTAGCTGCAAGCAACTATGAATACTCGACTGCAGCCAAAGCGTCTCCATCTTGCCTATCTCCTTCTCAAATCCATTTGTGCCCCTACAGTTTCTCTCTTTCCTATGATGTGGTCCCATAATAATCGTCTCCTACAGTTAGGCAAGAAAACGATGTGTCCTTGATATACCATATTCTTCATGGTTCATGACCTTCGACAGTCTAACTATGGCCCACACAATGGACATGCATGATAACTTAAGATAACTAGACCTATCCCAACACCTCTATCCAATGAATACAAACTTGAACGAGATATAATAGATAAAACCAATGAGAATGGAAGCCTACTTACCTGAGCACTCCCTGAATCCCAGAAAGTCATGCATGGTTCACATGAGAATGGCTCAAATATTGGCGGACCCTAGAATATTGCACTTGCTCATATCTTCCACGATGACCCCCTCCTCCTACAAAATCTTAAGCTCATCGACTTATGGACGAAGATAGACGTCCATATTTTTGACTTTGTAGCGGCCAAGAATGAGCAAGCTAAGGATGAGGTGTCATTTCTTCATAGAAAGCAATGGACAGATATTGTAGTTGACAAGGACTATAGGCCACACATTGTAAGCATTTAAGTTTAGACCAAATGGGTTCACGCCATCCATAGCAAGATCGAGCCGAAGATTCCTTGGCTCTCGAGAAAAGCCTAGAAAGGTAGAGTCAATGTGGCTCAATGCATGTGAATCGGTTGATATTCATTGAACTCTATCTGTGGATCTATTCTACGCATGCCACACTGTCAAGCTCGCCATGCTGGACGTATGAAATATGTGATTTATGTGTGGAGGATAAGTGGAAAGTGTCTAAGAAATTTTTGAGGGATTAGCGGTACACACACATATACACACACACTCTCTCTCTCTCTCTCTCTCTCAATCTTCCTTGCATTGATCTCTCTCTATTCTTCTCTCTATACATCACTTCATCAACAAAAATAAAGAAAAAAGTAAAAAAAAGAGAAAAACAAAGAGAGAAGAGAGAATGCACTTACCTCAAAGCTTGAAGAAGAATCCTTTCGTGTTTCTCTCCTTCTTCTTCTTCTTCTCCTTTACGGGTTCCCTCCTTCTTCTTTGCAGTTTTTTCCTCTCTTTTTGTGGTGGATTAGCAATGGTAGTGCCCTCTCTCTTTCTCTCTCTACATCTCCCTTCTTGCGTTGATCTCTCTCACTTCTTGTCTCCATACATCTCTTCATCAACAAAAAGAAAGAGAGAAGTAAAGAAAAGAGAAAAACAAAGAGAGAAAAGATAATGCACTTACCTCAAAGCTTGAAGAAGAATCCCTTCATACTTCTCTCATTTTTCTTCTCCTTCCTCAAGTTTCTTCCTTTTCCTTTACACTTGTCTCCTCCCTCTTCGTGGATGGCAATGGTGGTGGTGGTGGTGGCCTCTCTCTCTCTCTCTCTCTCTCTCTCTCTCTCTCACTTGTTTACAAACCTGTAAAATGCCATGCTCGCATTTCAACACTTTTTTATAAAGCCCAATCAATAGGAGATAGTCAATTAAAAATAATCTAGGCATGTTTACTTTCAGAAAGAAAACATCCCATTGCCTTTTAATTGGCGGCGCGATCTCTTCCCTTTTTTATTTCTCCACAAGACTCTCTTCCTTTATGTCCCTTGTTCTCTCTATTTCTCTCTCTCCTTCCCTTTGCACTCTCACTCAATGCATCTAATTGCAAAGACAATCATATATAGAAAATAAAAAGCTTAAAAAACAAAGATATTGAAGGAAATGTCACCCTACCTCTCTTTATCTCTTTCTCCCCCCTCTCCCTTTACTTTTCATTCTTAACCTCTCTCTCATTCTCTCATTGTTTTCCTATTCCTCTCTCTCTCTCTCGCTCTATATATTTTTTTCTCTATCTCTCTTTCTCCCTCTCTCTCTCTCTATTTTTCACTCTCCTTCCTCTTTTTACCTCACCCTTCTTTTCTACCTACTCCTCCTCTCGTCCTTTCCTCTCCCTCTCTCTATTTCTCTTCTCCTCTCTTTCTCTCTCTATTTTCCTTTATTTGTTTCCTCTCTTTGTTTCTCCCTCCTCTTTCTGTCTCATTGTTTCTCTCACTCATCTTCCTCTCTCCCTCCCTTCATCTCTCATTTCTCTCTTCCTCTTTCTCTCTTTCTCTCCCTTCCTTCTTCTCCCTCCCTCTCTTTCCATGCATCTCTTTGCAAAGAAAAAAAGAAAAAGAAAAGAAAAGAATACAAAAATAAAGTAAGAAGAGGCAATGCACTTACCTCAAAGGCCTGAGTATGAAACCCTTTGTACCTTCTCTTCGCACCTTCTCTCCCTTCTTCCTTGCACACTTCTCTTTCTTCTTCATGTATAGCAGTGGCAACGGTGATGGTGGTGATGAGCTGCCTCTGTCTCTCTCTCCCTCTCAAATCTTTAAGCTTTCTCGCTCTCTTTCATTCTTTCTCACAAATATTTTCTCGATAAATGTCACACTTGAGTTTTCGAAACTTTTTTCTCAGACTGGCATCGCTATTCATGTCACTATAAGCATCTCTATATGTGTCCCTATTTGCGTCTCTATGAGCATCGCTATTTGCATTGCTAGTAGAATTAGCAACACTAATAGCAAGGCATATAGCGATGCAAATAGCCACGCTAATAAAAATGCCACTTTTTTGCATCGCAAATGGCCGTCACTATTGTCCCATTCCCCTGTAGTGATTGTGCCCTCGTTCCCTCTTACTGCTATCACCAATGTCCTGCATAATCATTTGCATCTAGCCACTCGAGCTCTGAGGCACCACTCTTGAGTGCTCTGCGAGGGTGCGATTGTCTATGTGACATGTATGCACATATACACTTCATCATCCACCCAGTGGAAAACATCTCTACCATATTAGGTACCAGAAACTCCTCGTGCAAGGATGCTACTATATAGTCATTTCTCCCCTTGGGTATATTTTTCCAATGGTCTAAGACGTTGTGCGAAAAAACTTGTTGGTACAACTCTCTCATGCAAGACATTACCCTCCTCCCCTCATCATTCAGGATCATAGCACCTATCCTATCATCTACGAGATATCTATACCCCTTTGTGGTACATCTAAGGTGTGTTCTCTCCCACCTATGACCACACTCTTGGGCATAGCGAGGAGACCTCTGTACATCTCATGTACCCATGGGGATAGTATCTCTCGAAGTAGCACCCATGGGGGTGCCACTTGCGGACAGCTGAGCAAAGTTGGAGTCATTGGAGTAGATGTCCCCACAAGTATGAGAAATCCTACAGGTAACATGTCTCCACCAGAACGACGAGACGGAGACACTACAAACTTGGAGTCATTGGAGTAGATGCCCCCACAAGTGTGAGAAATCCTACAGGTGACATGTCCCCACCAGAACGACGAGACAGAGACACTACATCAGTGCCTCCACAACACAAACCTGAGCCACCCTCTCTAGAACATGTATGAGAGCAAGGAGTAGCATCCCTATCTAAAGGCGACCGCAGGCTCACAACATCCACATCTCTGCAGCACCCCCTAGAACCACTCCCTCCGTCTGAGCTAGTCTCAAGCATTGATATTCTCTACTAAAATTAGAAGCATCTGAGCATGCCAAAGTAAATATCATGGCACAGCAGCCCGATGGTGTCCAAAGAGCTCTTAGTCTAGCATATCTCTAAATTGGGCCATTTGATCTAGAGACGTATGTGTGAATATCTTCTACAACTTCTCGTCACTCATCCCTCGACTCGTCCTACTCTCCAAATATCATCAAAGGTAATCTACATAGATAGAAAATAATGTTAGCATAATTAACATAAAGATTTAAGTAAAGCACGGTGATATAAATTTCAAAAAAATGATACTACTTAAAATGCATATTCTAGAGTACTTCTTCAAATATCGAATTGATTGATGGTATGTATTGTGTTACAATTCCAATCGCAATTCTTCTAAATCTTTCTTGGCTTGCTTGTACCTAGCCAGCCATGTCTCCATGGATGCATGATGCAACATACAAAAATGATTCATTGTCTCCTCCATTGCAACAACCATTCTTTTTTCTACCCCATTTTCAACCACCACATCTCCGGTTAGTCTATCATTCTCCTTTAGCGACCATAGCATACTGTTGTCTGAATCCACCGTTAGTAGCCACTGTGAAATATACACTAATGCCGCTGATACTAGTCAACCTTTAGCCATGCTACCTTTTGACTGACCTCATTGTCACACAAATCCTTTTTAGGGTTTTCATGAAGTGCTCCAAGAAGAACATCCATCGCGTATGGGTGGGTCCCGAAATCTTCACTATATCTACAAGATGCACCATGAGTTGGGTTTGTATCGTGAGCATGATGGTAGGAAAGTGCTTCTCAAAGAGACAAAATGTCTCCATTGCTTCCTACCTTGTGGGTTCAATAGAGGATGTATTGATCTCCTTTTGTGAGATCCATTGCACTAGATTCGACAACCGGTAAATCGCCCCATATATATTTGAAGTGAGGCATCCTATGATCACGATCGGTAGTACAAACTACCACAAATGAAGAAGCATTACGAACACTGACTAGACACTAAATAGCAAAATACATAGGCCACTTACAATCAAGGCCAATAGAAATCTGACATATCTTATGCCAATCATTGAATTTCACCCTTAATAGTTGGTCGTCTTTAGAAAAAGTGGATAAGAGAGAATGCTTCATACTCGTCATGGGGTGTGGATAGACTTGATAATTTACTTCACAATGCGCTCTTCTTTAGTAGACACAACCCAAGGAGCACAAGATAGTTGCAAGTTACCATAAGTGCTCAACTATCACTACAACATATACATGCTATAACGATGTTTTCTTTATATATGAAAAATATCCCCATCGTCACTATTAGCGTCGCTACAAAACCGTCGCTATTTGCCTCGCTATTTTCGTCGCTAATTTTGTCGGTATTAGCATTGCTAATATAGCGATGCTAATATCGAAGAAATTAGCGACAAAAATAGCGACAGTTACAAAGGAATTTCCGATGCTAATACCGACGATTGCAGAATTATTTTGCGACACTAATACCGACGGTTGCAGAAAAAAAAAATTGTGGCAAAGCTGCAGATGCAGCCCTGCCATTGTTAGAGCCACATACGGCTAAGAGACAATTCCTACTGTCAAAGAAGTTAGACAATCGATCCCAAATAATGACAAAACTTTGCAAACGAGTATTTTCATGACATTAATTAACACAAATGTGCACTGTATTGATAAAGAAAATAACATAATTTAAATTGAGAAGTGCTACTACGACAAAGCAAATATGTATACACATGTACATCAATATGTGGTGAAAAACATGGAGATGTGTATATGGAGTCATGCTACAACATAGAAGTCCGAATCATATACACTTAGCTATTACATATAGAGGATAGAGGCCATAAGGTCTTACATAATACAAGATGGGGAGTAATCCTATGTAGCCTAATCTGCTCTCTACGACTCATCCGCATCAGAAAACTCCTCTTGCTGTAGTGGCATACGGAAGGGAGCCTGCAACAACAAATACATATATAATTGTGAGTACCAAATACAAACTGATATATAATGACAGATTTTTCAAATTAGGAATGATATTTATTACTACTTACTGATCCTCCGCAAGCATAGAGCTTCTCGATCAGGGCACTCAAGCCATGCTTCTCCCCGTATGTCACCTCTAGTGCAGTCGGGTCGCGATTCATAAAACCTTGCTGTGGCACACAAACATTGAAAAACAACGTACTTGAGATTTATGTTCGAAATACATACATCAACATGGATGTCATTAAATTAGAGTACTCTACCCTATTAATACTTACGAAATCTGTTAGGAATGTTGCGTGGCCACCGCTACCAAGGTGATGCATCGATCCTGCGTCCAAGCGCGCCTTTGCTGCGTCCTTTTGCTGCTTCCACTTGTCTGGAGTGGATGTCACCCCATCCTGGAGATTACTCCAGTCCTCTGTATCCAGCCACTTCGGCTTCGATTTGACCTGCTTGACTACTTCGTGTGTATCAGACCGCCTATGCGACTGATAGTCACGCATACGCATCATCATCCACCCTCTCGAAAATCTATCATTGCTAGAGGGCTGAGAGAACTCTTGATACAATGTATCGATTATGTACTCCTTGTTGTTGGCGTCTCGGATCTCCTTTCACTTGTTTGTAATGTTGTGTCGAAATACGTGTTGGCACAACTCATGAATCCTAGAGATGACAGCTTTTCCCTCATCATTCATGTATAAATGGCCAGTGGCCTTATCTATGAGATACGAGTAACTTGCAAGATTTTGCAAACGGGTACTTTCATGACATTAATACAAATGTGTCAAACACAACTTGAATTGATAAGTGCTATTGCGAAAAAGGATGCAAAAATACATTCCTGGAGGAGTGGGTTTCGTGTACTTCTTGTCGGCCCTAGGAGTGATCGGTGGGGTGCGTGAAGGAGTGGGAGTAGTAGACATCTGCTTGCCACCGCCAGTGAAAGATGGTGTCGACACCCTAGTGGCAGTGCAAGTGGGAGAGACTGCATTTGTATCCCCACAACAGGAGCTGCCTCCTCCTTGACTACGTGACTCTGAAGCAAAGCGAGACCTGCGACTGCATCTACTAGAGACCGAAGCATTGGACCGTCTAGAGTCTGCTGATCGTGGTGAGGTGGAACGGGAAATCTGTGTATCGGCTCTATCTCTGACCCGTGCTAGCTGCTCCGATGAGAAACGTGCTAGCATTGCGTCAATGTCGTCATTTGTAAAATCGCGAGTCATCCTGCCGTCCATGCCCAAATCTTAAACCTGCACATACAAGGAAAAATAATAATATTAGATAATGAATTGCAAGACATAATAAAACTAAAACTTAATTTGCAAGAATTCATTTTAAAATAATAAAAAAATTAGATAATACAAAACACCATACTCCAAAAACATACAAATTGTCCTAACCGATTTGCAAAAAGTGGCATTGCTATAGTGGGAGGAATGTTTTGATCGAGTCACTTTTGTTTAGGGTTCCACAATCTCATCTTGACATAGCTCAATATACACCGGGAGATCTATACAAAATTCTCCACAAAATGAGGACTCTGCTTTATTTTCAAAAAACCCATCCTCTATCTCCTCTATCTCCATAGGTGAGATGTCTTGGTCCTCCAAGCGGTTCATCCTAGTTTCTTATATGCCTTCTTTCATCACTATTATTAAAGGTGTCTCTTCTATGATTGGTAGGGTTCTGGCAAACACGAGGATACTCCTAGATGTCATGGGAATGATATACCACCATTGAGGTTGTTGTGGATTAGGGAAAAAGACAACCTGATCCATATTATGATTAGTATAAAAGTCCACTTTAAGATTGCTAAAGCGCATCAAGTATTAGGGACTCTTACCTGCTCACAGTGATTTGGTAAAACAAATGTATCACTCAAATCGGTCCACTTCTTCGTTGAGTCAATCTCAACAAAGCCACTTGGCCCTCGCCGAACAGTTGCACTTGCTCCTTCAAGAGTAACCTTGAACCATTGCACATCAAATATGGTCACGGAGAAACTTTGATAGTCCACTGCAAGGATACTCTGTAAACATCCGAAATACTCCATCTCTGCAACTACATGGTTTGGATCTGTGGCACGTTGTCGGCTTTCTTGCTCAAACATTGCCATCACTCCATAGTCCATTGTTGAGCGTAACTTGTCGATGTGCTCTACTCTGAAATGTCGTCCACGTGACCATGCTATACTATGGACCTTATACTGGGAGAAGAACAAGTATATTAGTTTCGATTTGTAGTATAGATTGTAATTTCTTGGGATTGCATACCTTGGGATTGCATCCACGTGAGAAGTCCCACTCTTCTTCAGTAATTGTTTCTCCATCTTGAGATCCTTTGGTTAGGGCCTCATGTAGCCATCTAGTGGACATGAGTAGAGGCATCTCCTCTAAGCCCTTTGGATATTGAATGGGCCGTTGCCGCGTACTCCGTCGAAAGTCAGATCTTGTAGACTCTCGCTCAGCTTGAGCATCCTTATACTATTGCAGCCACTTCTCCATCGTAGCGCTATGCAACATATAAAATCAGCTCACGTTGGACTCCATGGATGCGTCCATCTTCTTCTCTATTCAGTTTCCCACTAGGACATCTCCATTCAGACGCTCATCCTCCTTAAGTGACCATATCAAGCCTTTGTCCCGGTCCACAGTGGATAGCCACTCAGAAATGTACACCAAGGCCTCCAACACTAACCAACCTTCAGCCATGCTACCCTCAGGACGAGCCCGTTGTTGCACAAATCCCTTTAAGGTCCTCATGAACTGTTCAAGAAAAAACATCCATCGACTATGGACTAGACCTGCAACCTGCAATTCATCTACAATATGCACTAGAAGATGGGTTTGTATCATGAGCATGCTAGTGGGAAGATACTTCTCCAAAAGACAAGCAATCTCTAATGCCATGCATTTTGCAGATTCAATCGATGATGTGTGAATCTGTTTTTGGGAGACAAACTGAACCAACTCAGACAATTTGTAAATGGCTGTCCATACCTCCGATGTTAGAGACCCCGCGATTGCGATCGGCAATATGAACTGTGAAAACCATGTAATTAATATTGTGTATAAACAAACGGAGATTCTAAAATCTAATATGCAGAATCATGCCATACGTAGCCTCATACCGTACATACCTGACACATCTTATGCCAATCATGGAATTTGAGTCTTGTCAGTTGGTCATTCTTTGTGAATGCTGTCTTGAGAGAACGCATTAGGCCAGTTGGCATGTGAAAGGACTTGATGTTTTCCTTTACTCGTCGCACTTCATTGCCAGACAAAACCCGAGGAGTGCGCAGCAATTGCACTTGACTCTCGACGCCACTTACATGCCAATATGGTTCCATCTTTTCCACTGCTTTCAAATCCATCCTCACTCCTAGTGTGTCTCGCTGCCCAGTGAGGTGGTCCCATAGCAAGCTACCCACATTCTTAAAAATGTGCATGGGATCTAAAAGGTGGTTAATTTTCAATTTTTTCCAATAAGTCAGCTCATAGAAAATTGAGAAGCGTCGCATTCCACTGGGAAGCGAGTCTTGGTCCACCATCCTGCGATTAAACCAGCTCAGTGCGTTCATTCTCGCAGGAGGGCGACCAAGAAATCCTTCTCTCATGACATGACCCTCTAGCAAAAAAGCCTGATATCCCTCAAATGCCATCTTCTTCATAAATTTTGACATACGAGAATCCAACCTTGGTCCACACAGAGGACATGCATGGTAACCTGACGTGACTAGCCCTACAGAACACACATGTACAATGAGGCATGCACTACAAGATATAGACCTTATACCGACGTTTAAAGCGACGAAAATACAAACAATTAAATTTGCCCCTGTCGTCGCAAAAAGCGTCGCTATTGACGATGCCATAGAAACGTCGCTATTGGCGTCGCTATATGCATCGTATTTGCGACGCATATAGCGACGCCAATAGCGACACATATAGCGATGCAACCAGTAAATTTGCGACGCACATAGCGAGGCCAATAGCGACGAGAGCAGTAAATTTGTGATGCAAATAGCGACGGTAACACGGTTGCCCTGCCATATATAGCACTGTGTACTGTATGAGAGCCATAAAAAATAGTTTCTGCACTACTGCATACAAAGCACTTGCAAACAAAAAGAATGTATACTAAAATCATAAAACTGATACATGAAATAAATACATGATCGCATGAAATGCGATTGGTACAATCATGAAAGGATATTACTAATACATAGAAAATGTCTACATAGATCAGGCGACTAAAAACTAAAGGTGTGTGCTGCAGAAAAAGAAACAACATTTCAATCCACCATACAATAATGCATTTAAATATCTCATGGTAACTACGGACAAGAAAGATGAGTGACTTACATGGCTGCCACGTCTATACAATCAGTCGATCAATGCATTGAGACCGTGCCTCTCTGCATTTCGAGTCTCAAGGCCTTGCGGATCGTGATTTGTAATGAAGTGCTGCAAAGAAAACAAAATGCTAACTGTTAGAAACATGATTGTCAGTACAAATAATATTTCAAAAAAACAAATAAGCAAAACAAAAGAGAAACTTACAAAGTCCTCCAAATATGTCATGTGGTCGCCACTCCCAAGATGATGGACCACTCTGGCCTCGAGTCGTGCCCTCACCGCCTCCCGATGACTACTGACTCCAACGTCCTGGCAAATCTGTAGCCTCCTCCCTCAGTTGGTGCCAGTCGTCTGTATCTAACCACTCGGGCTTTGCAGCCCCACTCTTGATTGCCTTGCGTGCGTCGGATCGTCTATGTGATATGTATGCACGCATGCAATCCATTATCCAGCCCGTAGAGAATCTATTTACTACGGCTAGCACCGGAAACTCCTCGTGCAAGGATGCTACTATGTAGTCCTTGCTCCCCTCCGGTATGCTCTTCCAATGATCCAAGACGTTGTGCCCAAAAACTTATTGGCACAACTCTCTCATGCGAGCCATCACCCTCCTCCCCTCATCATTCATGATGATGGCTCCTGACCTACTATCAACTAGGTATCCATAACCCCTAGGAGTCTACCTAAGATGGGTCCTCTCCCATCTCCGTCCATGCTCCTAGGCATATCCAAGAGACCCCTATACATCTGGTGTACCAACGGGGGTAACCTCTCTCGGAGTGGCACTCAAAGGGGTGCCACCAAAAGGGGTGCCACCTGCTAACGGCTATGCAAAAGCCGAAGTAACTGGAGTAGACGTCCCCATAGGTGTGACAAATCCTTGAGGTGACGCAGCTCCAGCTGAACGAAAAGAAGGAGACACCACATCCATATCTCCACAGCAGCACCCCCTGATCCCGATGTAGTCCCTCCCTCTGGCCCCAATCGTGACTGTCGAGGTCGTCTGCTCGAAGCTGAAGCATCTGATCGCGCTGAAGCAAATCTAGTAGAGCATCCTGACAAAGAACGAGACAACTCCTGGTCTGCCATCTCTCTGAATCTCGCGAGTTGGTCTGGAGACATGCATGCCATCATGTCTTGAAACTCCTCATCGCTCATCCCTCGACTCATCCTGAAAATGTCACCTGCACAGAAAAAAAAAGGTGTTAGAATAATCAATTTAAACTATACAAAGCACAGTAATATAAATCATTTTTGAAAAATCCCTCTTAAAATGCATATCTTATGTACCTTTATGGAAGATCTAAACAATGAATTGAGTAATACCATTCTCCAAGAATGAAGTATTCTATGGTCCCATGTTAATCTCCTATACAACTCTGCATACACTGGAAGGTCGATAGACATGTCACCACAAAAGAACGAGTCTGCCTCGTTCTTAAAAAATTCGTGGACTACTGTATTTCCATCATTGTTAGCCGATGCGGGCTCCAAGCTTGCGGTGGCCTCCACCCCTTGTGATATTGACCCCTCTATTTGCATATTATCTTCATCTATGCCCGGAACATCGCTTTGATTATATACTCTCGCACTTCAAGGAGTTGAAGGTATAACATACCACCATCGAGGTTGTCGGAGGTTTGGATAGAAGATTACCTGTTTACAAACACATACAAAGCGAGTTCAAACCATTGTGACATAAACCATGTCGTATTACAATCAGCAAGCAAATGACTCTATGCACCTATTCACAATGGGCCGGCAACACAAAGGTGTCGCGCAAATCCATCCATTTTTTTTCGGAATCTATTTCGAGAAATCCAGATGGACCTCATCAAACTGTTGCTCCAGATCCTCCAAGTACCACTTTGAGCCACTGCACATCGAATAGTATCATGGAGAAGCTATGGTAATCCACCGTAATAATACTTTGCAGGTTCCCAAAATACTCCATCTCATCCACAACCGTGTTCGGATCCGTTGCTCGTCGCCGGCTCTCTTGCTCAAACCTTGCCATGACACCACAATCCATTGTGGAGTGCATTTTGTCAATACGCTCCACGCAAAAATGCCGTCCGCACGACCACGCTGCACTATATATTTTGTACTGTACATTGAAACACTCAAATTAGATGTCACATATGAAATTTAGATACGACATATTCTAAACCCCTCATCACCTTTGGACTACATCCCCTCGAGAACTCCCACTCCTCCATTGAGACCTCTATCCCTTCAGTGGATGCTGCGGTCAAGGCTCCATGCAACCATCGTGTTGACATAAACCACGGCATCTCCTCCATGCCTTTGGGATATCGAATCGGTCGATGACGCGTACTTTTTCGGAATTCAGCTCGTGCTTCCTCTCGATCTTTCCTTGCAATCTGGTACTTGGCGAGCCACGTCTCCATGGAGGCATGGTGCAACATACAAAAGCGATTCACCTTCTCTTCCATTGAGGCATCCATTCTTTTTTCTACACTCCCCCTTCAGCGCTCGACTGCAGCCAAAGCACCTCCATCTTACCTACCTCCTTCAAATCCATTCGTGACCCTATAGTGTCTCTCTTTCTTGTGATGTGGTCCCATAGCAAGCTGCCCACATTCTTGAAAATATGCATGGGATCCAACAAGTGGTTGACCTATAAGTGGGTCTAATATGGCAACTCGTAGAAAACTCAGAACCATCGCATTCCATTTGGATGTGATTCCGGGTTTACCATTTTCAGCTCGTACCAGCTTGCAACGTTCATACGTGTTGGAGGTCGTCCAAGAAAACCTTCCCTGAGTTCATGATCCTCCAGCAAGAAAGCGGTGTGTCCTTGATATACCATCTTCTTCATGGTTCGTGACCTTTGGGAGTCTAACTATGGCCCACACAATGGACATGCATGATAATCTGAGGTAACCAGACCTGTAAGGCAAGCCACGACCTAGTGAATACTTGATTGAATGAAATAAAATATAGATATTACCAGCGAAAAGGGAGGTCTGCTCACCTGAGCACTCTCCCAATCCCGGAAAGTCATGCATCGTCCACATGAGAATGGCTTGAATGTTGGTTGACCGTTGACCATCGCGCCTACTCATATCTTGCAAAGTGACCCCCTCCTCCCACAAAATCTTAAGCTCATCGACTAATGGACGAAGATACACGTCGATATTTTTTACTTTGTAGCGGCCCGGGACGAGCAAGCTAAGGATGAGATATTCTTTCTTCGTAGAAAGCCATGGAGAGATGTTGTAGTTGACAAGCACTATAGGCCACACACTGTAAGAGGTCGAGCACAGACCGAATGGGTTCACACCACCCATGGCGCGACCGAGCCGAAGATTCCTTGGCTCTCGCGCAAAGCCTGGGAAGGTAGAGTCAATGTGGCTCCATGCGCACGAATCTGTTGATATTCGTTGAACTCCATCCCTGGACCTATTCTGCACATGCCACATTGTCAAGCTTGCCATGCCAGACGTGCAAAACATGTGGTTTATGCGGGGGATGAGCGGAAAGTGTCTAAGAACTTTTTGAGGGATGGTTTGCCCTTGCAAGTCCTGTGGATACCTGTGAGCACCACACTTTGGACATGTCTCCATAGTCTCGTATTCATCTTGAAACAGTATGCAGTCGTTGATACATGCATGGATGTTATTGTAGTCCATGCCAAGCTTCTGTAAAACATGTCGTGCATCATCACGAGACTCAGGCATGGTATTTCCAGGTGGTAATATATGATATTTCAATAACCTGAAAAAAATCATAAAACACCTTGAAAAAGCACAAATGTTTACAATAATACTGTAAAAAATAAAAATCAATGAAGCCTATGTGCAAGTTACATGAATAACTTAGTCACACTCATATCACTCCAACCATATTTTGCTTGCACAATTAAGAGTGCAAGCAATGTCTTCAACCGAGATACTCGGCACCCATCATATAATGGTATGGATGCTTCCTCTCTAAGCAGGTCAGATGTCTCAACATCCATGGGAATCAATGCATCGATCATTGCCTCCATCTCAAGCTCCAAGATTGTAGGTAGGTCGAGAAGGTTGTCTGTCTCCTTTGGCATTGACGGTATAGATGGGCCTTGCGAGTGGTGGATTGGCTCCTGCAATCCATCCATCGCACATCCACGAACTCTTCTAATTGGCCGCAAAGGGTGCACTCCCCCTTGGGTCGAGACATCACCCCCCTGGATAGAAAATTTGCCAACAAGACCCAATCTTTTTGTGTATGGTTTTCAATTAGATTGCGAGTACAATGTATGATTAATATGAACTTCAAATTACCGTTTGTTGAAAATCCGCAATCTCCTGATCAATGATCTCAGATTGAAACTCGCCAAATCGTCGTACGTGTTCTATAAATAATCGGCGCTTTCGTCTAATTTCCAACTTGCATTGAGAGCAAGGACATGGGACACACTGATTAAGATACGTCTCGCGATCTTGAACAACAAGACCTTCTTCGTTTTCCATCTTATCTACATTACAGCAAACGAGGCTTAAATGGATAGCTTTATGGAGATGTACGTCAAGTTGCAAGTTGACCATAAATCTTGCATTGTACATAGTAGTTGAGTGATTTTTTGATGTTATATCTCGGCCTTGTATCATGTTCAAGGATTTGTTTGTCCCGGTAGATAATTATTCGTTATTGTAAAAAACTACACTAAAGGGCTTTGAGCATAAGTAATCCATTTATGAGCATCATTGAGGATCTCTTAGTCTAATAATAAATCAGTCTCAACAAAAAACATCTTAGAAATGTGGTTTTTTTGTCCTAGGATCGTGTATTAAAATTAATGCCATCTATGAAATTTATCAACTATAGTAATAAAATTTATTTCAATCAATTCTACTCATAGTCATAAGACCTGAGAGAAAATGTCCTATACTCAATTTAAGGGATTCTTCTTCTATAACAATACTTTTGGGTTCATTTTGATGGAGTACCGTAATGACCATTAGCTAGGGTATCATTTTCTTTTAGTCCTTCCGTTGACTAGTTGGCATGATTTCTAATTTGTTATACCTATAAAGTTAATACAAAAACAATGAATTATGCATATCACAATTAGATCCCCTACTTGGACATTATGAAGGACATGACCAATTTTAAGCCATCTTAAAGAGTCACCAATGTACGTGGCCCATGGCAAAGCAAATTGCATACCTTTATCGATAAGTCTATTGTCGTGCATCTTAAATCTCCTAATTAGACTTTATAAATGGTATGACTAATTTTTAGCCCCCTTAAGGAGTCGATGTAATGGTACCCATTAAAAAAGTAAAGTGGATACCATTACCATAATCATGGATATGCTATCATTCCAATATATGTTATCTTTCTCTTTCTCTCCCTCTCCCTCCCTCTCTTTCTCTTTCTCTCGTATTTCCTCTCCCTCTCACAATATATCTTAACACTCTCCAAAAGCAAAAGGGAGAGGGAGAGAGAGAATGCACTCTCCCTCCCTCTCCCTCTCCCTCTCGCTCTCTTTCTCTTTCTCTCCCTCTCTCATTTCCTTCCCCTCCCTCTCCCTCTCTTTCTCTCCCTCTCTCTCCCTCTCCCTCTCTTTCTCTCTTTCTCTCTCATTTCCTCTCCTAAGCAAGCAAAAAAGAAATTGATTCAAACATTAAACAAGCAAGAGGGAGAGTGAGAGAGAGAATGCACTCTCCCTCCCTCTCCCTCTCCCTCTCTTTCTCTTTCTCTCCCTCTCTCATTTCCTTCCCCTCCCTCTCCCTCTCCCTCTCTTTCTCTCCCTCTCTTTCTCTCTTTCTCTCTCATTTCCTAAACAAGAAAAAAATAAAGTGATTTAAACATTAAACAAGCAAAAGGGAGAGGGAGAGAGACAATGCACTCTCCCTCTCTTTCTCTTTCTCTCCCTCTTTCATTTACTTCCCCTCCCTCTCCCTCTCCCTCTCTTTCTCTCCCTCTCTTTCTTAAACAAGTAAAAAATAAAGTGATTTAAACATTAAACAAGCAAAAGGGAGAGGGAGAGAGACAATGCACTCTCCCTCTCTCATTTCCTTCCCCTCCCTCTCCCTCTCCCTCTCTTTCTCTCCCCCTATTTCTCTCTCATTTCCTCTCCCAAACAAGCAAAAAATAAAGTGATTTAAACATTAAACAAGCAAAAGGGAGAGGGAGAGAGAGAATGCACTCTCCCTCCCTCTCCCTCTCTTTCACTTTCTCTCCCTCTCATCCCCTCCCTCTCCCTCTCCCTCTCCCTCTCTTTCTCTTTCTCTTTCTCTTTCTCTTTTTCTTTCTCTCCCTCTCTCTCCCTCTCCCTCTCCCTCTCCCTCTCTTTCTCTCTTACTCTCTCGTTTCCTCTCCTAAACAAGCAAAAAAAGAAAGTGATTTAAACATTAAATAAGCAAAAGGGAGAGGGAGAGAGAGAATGCACTCTCCCTCTCCCTCCCTCTCCCTCTCTTTCTCTTTCTCTCCCTCTCTCATTTCCTCCCCCTCCCTCTCCCTCTCCCTCTCCCTCTCCCTCTCTTTCTCTCTCATTTCCTCTCCTAAACAAGCAAAAGAGAGTGATTTAAACCTTAAACAAGCAAAAGAAAGAGAGAGGGAGACTCACCGATGAGATATGGCGAGCGTGGGGCGGCTCCTCTTTGCGATGAAGGCTCCTCCTCTCCTTCCGAACAACGGCGGCGGCGGGGGCAAGTCTTCTTCCTCTCCTCTCATGACGGTCGCTCTCTCCCTCGCTCTCGCTCTCAAAACTCACAAGCCGCAAATGCGAAATGAAAACTGCGCTTGGTTTCGGTCGTTTTTTTTCCCTATGGAGCGTCGCTATTTGCGTCGCATTTGCGAGGCATTTGCGACGCAAATAGCGATGCCAATAGCAACGCCACTATCTGTCGTCGCTAATCGGCGTCACTACTAGCTCAAATCCTTGTAGTGATGTCATAACACCAACATTGCTCAAAGAAAACTAGCAAAATAAGAAAATACGCTTTACTAGAGCATTCTCCATAACTTGGAAAGTCATGCATGGTCCACATAAGAATTGACCTTATAGTTGCGGATCGCCTACCAATATGTTTGCTCATGTCCTCCACTACAATTCCCTCCCACAACTCCTTTAGCTCATCAATTAGTGGAGAGAGGTAGACATCCATATTCGTGACTTTGTATCGTCCAGGCACAAGCAAACTGAGCAAAAGGTGTCCTTTCTTGGTGGAAAGCCATGGCGGTACATTGTAGTTAACAAGGACCACAGGCCATATACTATAGGAGGTGGAACGTAAACCAAAAGGATTTACCCCATCCATGGCAAGACCGAATTGTAGATTCCTCACCTCCTTTGCAAAGTCAAGGAAAGTCTCGTCAATGTGATGCCATGCTTCTGAGTCAGCTAGTATATGCTGTACACCATTAGTGGATCGATTTTCTGCATGCCATGTAGTCAACTTTGCAAAACTCTTGGTCCGAAAAATGTGACGAACACGCGGTATTAGTGGAAAGTGCCTCAAAACCTTCTACGGAACAGTCTGTCCTTGCAAGTCATTTCGATATCTCTGTGCACCGCACTTGGGACATGTGGTGAACAATTCAAACTCTCCCTGGAAGAGAACACAATCATTGGGGCAAGCATGAATGCAATTATAATCCATGCCTAGCTTTCGCAGCACTTGTCTTACATCATCATGAGACTCAGGCATCGTGTTTTGGATAGGCAAAATGTATGATTTCAATGTTCTACAAACTGCAATGAAGCACGTTATTAGAGTACTACATAGCACATTTAATGGCTTTCAATAAAGAATCATATACATCATAATATACTTGAATAGCTCTGTCACACTCGCATCGCTCCATCCATACTTTATTTGTATGTTCAACAATGCAAGAAGTGTCTTCAAATGGGATACTTGACTCCCATCATACAATGGAATGGAAGCCTCCGCAATTAAAGGATCTTGGGATTTTAAGTCCGTCAAAAGCAATGATTCGATCATGTCCTCTAACTCAGGATCCAAAAAAGCAGGAGGATCGTCCATGTCTCCAACATTCTCACCCATAGAAGGAGGTTGAGAGTTATCACCTTCTATGAGACAATTAGTTATCTCGGATGGCATTTGTATAGAGCGCAGACAAACCCATCTTACTGGATGCAAGAGATCTACGGACTGCAATGTATCAACATGGCCCTAACCTTGTAAAGGATGTTAAGGAGCTAACTTCTAAGATAACCCCAAGCTGTTATACTTAAATCAATTACATGTCATATAGTAATGAGAGAGAAATTACCGCAATCTCGTAATTCAAGGCTGCTTGGTCGATTATCTCAACTCGAAACTCTCCATACCGTTGCACATGCTCTATGGACAAACGACATTTTCAACAAATGGCCAATTTGCATTGCGTGCATGGATAGGGGACACATTGATTGAGCCAAGCCTCACTATCACCACCATGTTGGTCGTGAGTGCTAGACATCTTGACTGTGATGTAATGGAATGATAATTTAGTAATGATTCTATATTGTATATTGGGACCACTCCACTATATATATTTCAGGTCTTTTTTTTTAAATTTTCGTACCTATCTCTTTGAGTTCGGCTCTAAACTTATCTATCTTTACGTCGGCTCTAAACTATGCTCACACACATACATTTTTATAACAGTTAATAGATCTTGCACTATGCCTTGAAAGGCACAACTCCTTTTGAAGCCTTTATTGGTCAAACGCTAGTAGTGAGTTGTTTGAAAGTTTTTGGAAGCATTACTTATGCTCATAGAAAGAAATTAGTCTCTAAATCTCTCAAACGTATTCTCATGAGTAATAGTAACATCACCAAAGAATTTTATTTTTATGATCCTAAAAAAATAAGCATTTCTACATCTAGAAATATCATTGTGGATGAATATGTAGTTTAGAAAGATCTTGCAAAAGATATAATCCAAACAAAACAAGCATCTCATTTCTCTTTCTCTACATCTCTATCTCTCTCACTCTCTCTCTAAAATTATAATCAAGCAAAATAAGAATCCCCCTTCACACTCCTTTCCATTTCTCTTTCTTTCAACACTTCCTACCCTATATACATTGCAAAGATTGAAGAGAACCAACACAATAAAAAATATAAAAATACTCTCTTCCATTTCTCTCTTTCAACACTTTCTAACCTACATTGCAAATTAAAAAAACACAAAGATTGAAGAAAAACCAACACTTTCTAACCTACATTGCAAAGAATAAGAACCAACACAAGAAAATTTTTGAAAACACTCGCTTCCATTTCTCTCTCTTTCAACACTTCCTAACCTACATTGCAAAGCAACACAAAGAAACACAAAGATCGAAGAGAAACCAACACTTTCTAACCTACATTGCAAATCAAAACAAAGATTGTAAAGAAACCAAAACAAGGCATACCGTCGTGCTCTCTTCTTCTTCCACAACCTCTTCGTGCGGGCGACGCTCCTCTCCCCGCATGCAGCTCGCGGCTTGCTTCCTTGCTCACCTCCCTCCCTTGCTCACCTCCCTTTCTCTTTCTCTCCGCCTTCGCGCACGCGTTTGAAAGAAACATCCGGGTTTCTGCGAAATGTTACCAAAGTAAGTCATCGCTATTAGCATCACTATTTACATCGCTATTTGTGTCGCTAAATAGTGACGCTAATAGCGACATTTTTAGCAACATAGATAGCGACACTAATACCAATGCATTTTTTGAATTAAAATATTTCGAGGATTAGTGACATAAATAGGGACGTTTAAAAAAAAACGTCGCTACTTAGCGTCACTATATGTGTGTACCCTTGTAGTGTATGGCCAAAGCGCCTCCATCTTACCTACCTCCTTCAAATCCATTCATGCCCCTATAGTGTCTCTCTTTACTATGATGGGGTCTCATAATAAGCTGTCCACATTCTTGAAAATATGCATGGGATCCAATAAGTGGTTGATCTGTAAGTGGGTCCATTACAACAACTCCATGTGGAATATTTTTAGCTGATACCAGCTTTGGGCATTCATTCGTGTTGGAGGTTATCCAAGAAAAGCTTCCCTCACTTCATGACCCTCTGGCAAGAAAGCGGCGTGTCCTTGATATACCATCTTCTTTATGGTTTGTGACCTTCAAGAGTCTAATGTGGCCAAACAATGGATATGCGTGATAACTTGAGGTAACCAAACCTGTCCCAACACCCTATTTAGTCAACACAAACTTGAACCAGTTATGTTAGCTATCTCCAATGAGAACATAAATGTACTTACCTGAGCACTCCCCTAAATTCGAGAAAGTCATGTATGGTCCACATGAGGATGGCTCATATATTGGTGGACCATCAACCATCGCGCTTGCTCATATCTTCCATGACGACCCCCTCTTTCCACAAAATCTTAAGGTTATCAACTAATGGACAGAGATAGACGTCCATATTCTTGACTTTATAGCACCCAAGGACGAGCCCTTTCTTTGTAGAAAGACATGATGGGATATTGTAGTTAACAAGGACTACATGCACACATTGTAAGAAGTTGAACGGATAACAAATGGGTTCTTGCTATCCATAGCAAGATCGAGCAGAAGATTCCTTGGCTCTCGTGTAAATCTTAGAAAGGTAGCGTCAATGTGGCTCCATGAGTGTGAATCTACTGATATTCGCTGGACTCAATCCATGGATCTATTCTATGCATGACAGGTTGTCATGCTCGCCATTCTAAATGTTCGAAACATGTGACATATATGCAATATAAGTGAAAAGTTTCTAAAAACTTTATTGAGGTAACCAAATGTGTCCCAACACCCCTATTTACTCAACACAAACTTGAATGAGCCTTGTCAGTTATCACCAATAAGAATGGAAGTCTACCTACCTAAGCACTCCCTGAATCCCAGAAAGGTATGCATGGTCCACATGAGAATGGCTCCTATCTTGGCGTAGACTATCAACCATTGTGCTTGCTCATATATTCAACGATGACCCTCTCCTCCTACAAAATCTTAAGCTCATTAACTAATGGACAGAGATAGATGTCAATATCCTTGACTTTGTAGCACCCGAAACGAGCAAGCTAAGGATCATGTGTCATTTCTTCATAGAAAGCCATGGCATGATATTGTAGTTAACAAGGACTACATGTCACATAATGTAAGAAGTTGAGCGGATACGAAATGGGTTTATGCCATCCATAGCAAGACCAAGTCGAAGATTCCTTGGCTCTTGTGCAAAGCTTAGAAAGGTAGAGTCAATGAGGCTCCATGCAATCTAATGATATTCGTTGGACTCCATCTTTGGATCTATTCTGCACATGACATGTTGTCATGCTCGCCATGCTAGACGTACGAAACATTTGACGTATATGTGGTATAAGTGGAAAGTGTCTAAGAACTTTCTGAGGGATTGTTTGTCCTTGCAAGTCCTGTCCATACCTGTGAGCACCACACTTTGGGCATGTTTCCATAGTCCCGTAGTCTCCTCAAAAAGCACACAATTGTTGACACATGCATGGATACTATTATAGTCCATGCAAAGATTTTGTAAAATAGATTACGCATCATCACGAGCCTTGGGCATGGTATTTCCAAGTAGTAATATATGATACTTTAGCAACCTGAAAAAACACTTCTTATCAGACTGGAAATCACAACAAACTTGTAAAGGATATAAGAGGTTTCTTCTTTTTCTTCATCTATATCTTAACATAAAACACCTTGAAAAAGCACAAGTGTTTTTTATAATGGAGCTAAAAAGATCAACAGAGCAAACATAGAATATACTTAAACAACTCAGTCACACTTGCATCCCTTCATCCATATTTTGCATGCACACTTAGGAGTGCAAGCAGTGTCTTCAGGATAGATACTCGGTATCCATCATATAATAGTATGTATGCTTTCTCTCTTAGTGGATCAGATGACTCGACATCCATGGGCATCAATGAATCGATTATTGCCTCCATCTAAGACTCCAAGTTTGGAGGAAGGTCTGAAAGGTTGACTGCCTCCTTCGATATCCAGGGTGTAGATTGAGTCGTGCCTTCCAAGTGGTGGATTGACTCAGGCACTCCATCCATCGCATACCCACAAACTCTTCTAACTAGCCGCAATAGGTGCATTCCTCCTTGGGATGAGGTGTCACCTTCCTGTATAAAATTTATGAGCATGTCTTATGTTTTTGTATATGATATTCAATTAGTTTGCGAATGTAAGCAATGATTGATACACACTTTTCTTACCATTTACTCAAAGTTGATCACTTGATCAATGATCTTCGATTGGAACTCACCAAAGCGTCGTACGTGTTCTATAGACAAGTGACACTTTCATCCAATTTCTAGCTTGCATTGAGAGCAAGGACACATGACACGCAGATTAAGATATGCCTCACAATCTTGGACATCACGACCATCATCATTTTTCATTTTGTATACGTTATGACAAACAATAGGTTATTGTTCTCTTTCTCTTTTTATTTTTTGATTTGCCTACTTTCATCCTTATTTACTTCTCTCTCCCCCTCTCTTTCTATAAATGTTTCTTTATCCAACTACCCTGTCACTTTTGAGCAATAATTTGTAGACGCCTCTTTGAATCGGCATCAAGCGTAGAAGTCCAAAGTTCACTTGGTAAGCCCACAATGAAAAACTCACATGGCAACATCGGTGTATATTATAAGTTGGAGTAGTAGGAGCATGATAAGCTCATAGAGAATATGGCTGCTTCAAAAGGAGAGGGTCGACATCGACAGACATGCTAGTACAATATCATCTAATCACGAGCTAGATAATGCCTTTGTCTTTCTCTAAGTTGCTTTTAACCTTCAGACCTTCATGCCATCCAAATGAATAACAAGACTTCGATGCATAGAGAGACTAGATTTGATGATTACACTATCCTCTAGCCTTGCGAGAAGGGTAGAAATAAACTTGCTCTCTTGAAAGGACATACTTCCAATTTTTTACAAAGAAATTGAGATTATAGTCCCGCCCTAGAAAATTTTGCTTATGAAGATGACATTTTCTTCAACTGTGGTCCTATTTTGGATATCTCTATTAATGATGAGATAGGACCCGATCAATTATGGGGCCTTTTCTCGAAACATGCTTGATATGGCAGGTGATGGTTAGTATGGGTGATGCAAAGAGTGGCCAAGACCCATTTGCCTTTGTTATCTTGGACCCATAGGTTTATCACACAACACATTATGCGTACACCTCTTGCTATTTATGTAGGAGGCATGGGTCACAATCTAATGCATTTAGTTTAGGGTAGGAGCCCTATTTCCTCCTTGGGATGGAGTATCTTGTTGTATATTAATAAGATTTTACAAGGGGGAAAAAATATATACGAGCTATTTTTTTCGATTTCATTAGACCAAGAGAGCCAAGGCTTTTAGGATTTTAGTACTTGATTTTCTTAGGCCCAGAGGGCCAGTTTTTATCATGTTTAAATGATTTATTGCTTTAGGCCATGAGGGCCAGTTTTGTTGGATGTGAACTGTGATATTTCCTTAGGCTAAGAGGGCCATATGTTTGTTTGGTGTAGGTATGTTTAATAATTTTCAATTTTAATTTATTGAATCACATAAGTTGATGAAGTCATTGGAGGGAGGCTTTGCTATGGAGGAGCTTCTTGTGGCCATTCCAGGTGGTTTCGCCTCTTTTCCAAGTCTTTTTTCATGAAACAAATAATGTTATATGTGTATGTAGGGGTTAATTTATTTTTGTTTATTGGGGACCAACAATCAAGGCATGAAATCCTAAGGTTTGGTCATGTATATCTACGGGAGATTTAAGTAGTGGTTCTCCTCCTATTAGGACATTGTCAAGCATTAAACGACCTATTTTAGAAGGTTGTTCCAATGACCCTATCATTCTTGCTTGCTAGGTAGCTGTCCTAGGAGTCCCTGTTAGGGTGAGGCAGTTAGAGAAGCTTACCAAAATATTTAAAGAAGAGCAAGTTTTGAATCTATCTTTTAAAAAAATTACAGACGTGTGTAAATGGGGGTTCTAACCCCTCAATAAGAAAAGGAAAAAGAAAAAAGAAAGTTCCCATAAGTAGTTGATTATCGCCTTGCGGAGGCTTGGTAGGTTCCTAGGGATGAGTCAGGACTCAGGGCCAGGACCCAGGGCCGATGCCTTGTCTTCCCAGGGGTAGCAACTAGCAGAAGAGAAAAGAAAGGAAGGTTGGAGCGAAAATAAAAGTGAACGTTAAAAAAGGATTAAGTGTCACCTTACCAGTGCTTGGTAGGTTCTTGGATACCAAGTTAGGACCTGAGGCCGATGCCCTGTTCTTCTTGGGTCACAGTACGCTTAGCTCCCTTCTTTTTAGATACCTAAGTATGGAAACCCTTAATGGAAAATGTGTTATAAAAAGAAACTATGATGACCAGGCTATAGGAGTCCTCGCTTAGTAGGAATTCTTGGTCCAGTTGTCCTAAGTTAGATAGGTAGTTCAGACCTCCACTAGGATGACCTCTTTGATGGGCTTTTTATAGCCAGTCCATGTTAGAGCAGTTGGTTAGAAACTCACTCTAGATTTTTGTTGGATTATGCTTGGCCTATCCCTAGTAGATTTCCATGCATCGATGTTATCAAGGGGTAGGACAAGAGCTGTGATGTGTGTTTTTTTTGTATCAGCTTGATGCACTTTATTATTATGCAGATGCGGATTATTTCATGGGATTCCATGGACTGAGTCACCCTATCCCATGGTTGCCAATGGGAGTTGGATTTTAGGAGCCGCTTTTGAGCTATGATTGAAGTGTTTGAGGCCGTTTTTGGAGCAGAAAAGTGCATAGGAGATGCCAAAAACCAATTTTTTATGAAAAGTCAAACAATGGCAGATGGTCGAGCGAGAGTTTTCTAGAAACATTTTGACGTCAAGAATCCAAAGTAAGTCTCGGTCCGTCTATCGAAGGTTATTTAATCCCCCATTTAATCTGCACAAGGTTTAGTGTTATAAAGCAGCTACTAGATCTGGGGGACTAAAAAGAGTACGATAGAGACAAAGCTTATAGATTGTGATGCTACAAAGCCACCTGTCTAGACAGATCTCGAATCTAGGTCCATTTGCCCACCCTAAATCGAAATATCGACTTGTAGAACAATGTGAACACAAAGAGATAAGATGATTATTTTAAAAGTTTTAGCCTTAGGCTTAATAAAATCCTAAACAAATAATGAAAGTTTAATGAACAAAGGGGGGGGGGCACAAATTTTTCTACGCCCCTTCCAAATCGCTCAATGCCTCTCCGATTTACATCCATTTGGAGAGAGAGAGAGCGAGAGAGAGAGAGAGAGAGAGAGAGAGAGAGATTCTTGATCAGGACAGAGATAGGAAGGAGATAACTGTAATCTACCTAATTTTTGTGGAGGATTAATAAATTTGATTTTCTTGTTTCTCTCTCCTCTTTCCTCTCTCCTCTTAGCAGTTATTCATATGCATCAATTCAAGAGACAAGGGGGAGGGTTGTGATGAAGAATTTGGAGAAAATGATGATGCTAGAGCTATGGAGGATGTAGATCAGGCTGAGAGAGTGTGTCAGCGGCAACAAAGAAGCGTCAGTAGCCTTCCGTCTACGAGAGCTATGAGCCTCAAAATCACAGTTTTTATGCATAAGTGAGCGATTCTTTTGTTTTTATGAGAAATAATTAGAGAAAGTGCTTGATTTTGATTGTTTTTTATTTTCTATGTTGCATTCTCTCTAAAACATGAAAGAAAACCAAAAAATATAATGATATAATAATTTCTCGCAAAACACGCAAAAACTGTAAGTTGCAATTTTTATAAGAACAATTGAAATTGGGATTTCTATTTGGTGTTTTGGGATCATATGGGATAAAAATGGATATCAAAATAATTTTGAGTGTCCTTGAATAGTAACAACTCATAGTTTTAGAATATCTCATGTTTATGAAGAAATAAATGGAAAAAATATAAAAAATAAGGAGAAATTTATTTTTTTGCTTGAAAAATTAGAAAATTTTGCATTTCATATTTTTGAACGTATAACAAGGCTAGAGCATGAGGATCAAGCCTGACTCAAAGCCTTGTTTACATGTTATAGTGTGTTTTTATTACTTTTTATATAAAAATTATATATAAAATGAACCCTAAACCTACTCCACAAATGCAAAATATAAATGGTAGGAGGGAGAAGTTTTGGAAAAGTGGTTAGTTCTTGAAAATGATTCAAAATATAACCTATTTGTCTCTGCACAACATATAGGATAGATTATCGTTTGAATTAGAAAGACTAATAGCACGAAGAAATTCGGTGCTAGTCTCTAGTAACACCGCACGTATGCTTAGTTGGAAAATCATTGAAGGGTTATTTTTGCACTTCACCTAGCTGGTTTCAAATGATAAAATGCTTGATCACAATGGTCATCCTATTTTTGTTGAGAATAACATGGTATCAAACCTGGATGCATTGCAATTGCTTTCCAAATATTGACCTACGTGGAGTGTGTAAGGAAACCCGAGCTATAGGGTAGAGGAACAGTTTCTTGGGAAAGCTTGGTAAGGAAATATGAAATCTCTTGGATCGTTCAAAGCATATAAGAGTGGAGACTCTTCGTATATTCTTTATGTTAGATGAGCACATCGAGGGCCAATCCTCTTGGTGTAGGAGAGCTGCAGTAGAGCCACTGCATTCGGTCTTGGAGGGGTGTCTCCTCTATGTGTGTGTTATGCGGTATATTATAGTAAGATGTGTGGGATCTCCCTTTGAGGAGTAGGGAAGGGTAATCATTGGACTACAGTTCATTACAAACACAATATCTTTAGTAGTGATTAGGGCAGCATATCTTTGGATGCTCCTGGTGGCCATGTGGGGTTGTCTTGTGAGTGTTATAGAAGCCCGGATACTACCTATAGCCAGTGTCAGGCCCATTTTAAGTCCCAACATTTGACCATGTGGCTAAATCTTAATCTTTTTTTAAACATGAAACTTGGTACTATCATCTATATAGTATCTAGAAAAAGTTTCACCTTCAAGGAAGGGGGTAAAAATTTGACCATGTGACCAAATATTCACCATCTTGTAAATTCCCAAACTCCCTAATACAGTGTTTAGTCAAGATCGCACACTTAGTTGCATGTTTAAAAGATCTTCCAAGTACAATTTCCTTCCTAACATTCTCTCTATTAGGGAGCACATAAAACATAAATGGCCAGCTTTTGGATACATGTGTGTATAGTCAGATGCACATGCATAGATAGATGCACACATGTATAGTTAAATGCTCACACGGATTCACATGTATGTGAATCCAAAAATTTTAGTAAGCCAATCTATGGTGGCCAACTATGCATGATGATGTTTGCAAGTGGATCTAGTATTGTGATTCCTATCAACGAGCCAAAGATCTCTTACGATTCCAACAAATCCTACCCCTCAAATCTTTTAAGAAGTGGGGATTGGACTTTGTTGTGGTCCCATCTCTCCGGTTGCTACCTACACTCACAAAAAGTACATATATTGATGGAAATTGACTATTGTACCAAATGGGTAGAAGCTGATGGATAGAAGCTATACAATACCACCAAGTCAGTAGCTAAATGTTCATTGTGGGATATCTTTACTAGGTATGGCATGCCAATAAATTTGTTTAGTGATCAAGATACACACTTTGCAAATAAAGTCATCAAAGAGCTCACCTCATTCTTTCTAATTATACATTAAAAATTGTATCCTTACTATCTTCAAGCCAATGGTTTAGTAGATCCACCAACAATGTTCTATGCAATATCTTAACCAAATTGGTATATTAGAATTGAGAAGATTGAGATAGTAAGATTCCCACTACACTTTGGGCCTTCCAAATATCCTTGAAGATCGGAACCAGTATGACTCCCTACAAGCTAGCCTTTAGGTTGGAAGCCATTATACCAATGCAATTTATAGTCCCTAATTTTTTATTGGTGATATGAGATTGCCTCATTCTAGAGGAATCACTCCCATTCTAGATGGAAGTCATCACCTAGCTCAAAGAAAATACCAAGTCAATCGACTATTCAAGACACTACAAGATAGAGGCCTTATACCGACATTAAAAGCGACGAAAATGTTCATAAAGAAATTTGCCCCCATCGTCACAAAAAATTTCGTTATTGGGGATGCCATAGAGTAGTTGGTATTAGCGCTGTTATTAGTGACGTTA
Organism: Lygodium microphyllum; assembly: GCF_053477565.2. Classification (NCBI taxonomy): domain Eukaryota; kingdom Viridiplantae; phylum Streptophyta; class Polypodiopsida; order Schizaeales; family Lygodiaceae; genus Lygodium; species Lygodium microphyllum. Next base: position 117,910,982 of record NC_141135.1, read on the forward strand.
TTTGCGATGGTATCAGCCGATGCAAATAGCAATGCTGATACCCAAACAAATAGCGATACTGATAATGACGCTTTGCGATGCATTTTGCAATGCTAATAGTGACACGTGCAGTAAATGTGCGACGCTAATAGCGACACTAACAGGGAAAAAAAATTTTGTGGCAGGACAATAAGCTGCCGTGCCACATATAGTACTATGTGCTTTATTTGCGCTATACAAAATAGTTTTAGTAATGTGTACAATGCTCGTGTAAATAAAGGTAAAGTGTACTTAAATCATAACACTGATACATGAAATAAATACATGATCGCATAATGAAAGTGACTGGTACAATCATGGCAAGTTACTACTACTACATAGAAAATGTCCACATAGATATCATGTGAGCAAAAAGAAGGGTATATGAGCTCCACGGATCCAAGGGCGAGCTATAGATCCTCGCCATCCAAAACCTCATCCTGCCGCAAAGGAACGGACTCTGCAAAAAAAGAAACAACTACACATCAGTCCACCATACAATAGTGCATTCTAATTAAACTTAGTAACTACGGACAAGAAAGATGAGTGACTTACAGGGCCGTCACATCCATATAATCGGTCGACACATACAGTGGGACCGTCCCTCTTTGCATATCGAGTCTCAAGGCCGATGGGATGATGGTTTGTGATGGAGTGCTACAAAGAAAAAAGTTACAACTATTAGAAACATAATTGTCAGTACAAAGGATATTGCAAAGAAATAAGCAAAAGTAGAACAAAAGAAAAACTTATAATATCCTCTAGATATGTCCTGTGGCCACCACTTTGGCCTCTAGTCGTGCCCTCGCCGCCTCGCGTTGCTGTCTCCAATGTCCTGAGAATCTATAGCCTCCTCCCTGAGTTGGCGCCAGTCAATCGCATCTAGCCACTCAAGCTTTGAAGCCCCACTCTTGAGTACCTTGCGTGCATCTGGATCATCTGTGTGACATGTATGCACGCATGCACTCCATCATCTAGCCTATAGAAAACCTATCTGCTGTGAGGCTGGTACCAGAAACTCCTCATGCAAGTATGCTACTGTGTAGTCCTTGCTCCCCTTCGATATGTTCTTCCAATGATCCAAGACGTTGTGCCGAAAAATTTGTTGGCAGAACTCTCTCATGTGAGCCATAATCCTCTCCCTTCATCATTCATGATGATGGCTCCTAACCTATCATCTACAAGGTAGGCATATCCCTCTGGGGTATACCTAAGGTGGGTCCTCTCCAACCTACCACCACACTCTTGGGCATATCCAGGAGACCCCTGTATATCTAGTGTACTTATCGGGGTAGTATCTCTAGTAGTAGTACCCATAGGGGTACGACTTGCAGACAGCTGTGAGAAAAAGCTTGAGTAAAGCTGGAGTGACTGGAGTAGATATCCCCATAGGTGTGACAAATCCCGGAGGTGACACAACTCCAGTAGAAGGATGAGACGGAGACACTGTGCCGGTACCTCCACAACAACCACCTGAGCCATGCTCTCTAGAATTGCCATGAGAGCGAGGAGTAGCACCTGTATCCCGAGCTGACCGTAGGCTTACTATATCTGGATCTCCGTAGCATTCCCTTGAACCACTCTCTCCATTTGGCCCAAGTCTGGAGCGTCGACCTCATCTACTAGAAACTAAAGCATCAGAGCACGCCGAAGTAGATCTAATAGAGCGGTCTGATGGTATTCGAGACATCTCATGGTCCACCCTATCTCTGAATCTCACAATCTGATCAAGAGACATACACGTAAAGGTCTCCTATAGCTCCTTGTCTCTCATCCCTCGACTCATCGTGATGATCTAAATATCCACAAAGCCACCTGCACAGACAAAATTTGATGTTAGCATAATCAATATAAATCATATAAAGCACAATAATATAAATCTTTAAAAAATGATCTTACTTAAAATGCATATTTTATGTACCCTTATATGTGATTCGTCAACGAATTGAGTTGGTGGATGCTCCAAGTATGAAGTACTCTATGGTTCCATGTCAATCTCCTGACACAACTCCGCATACACTGGAAGGTCCATAGACATGACACCACAAAAGGATGAGTCCATCTCGTTCTCAAAGAATTCTTGGACTCTTGTATTTTCATCATTGTTACCCAATGTTGGCTCCTCTACATGCTCCAAGCTTTCGGTGGCCTCCACCCCTTGCAAAATGGACCCCTCTATTTGTATACTGTTCTCATCTATGCTCGGAACATCACTTTGATCATATACTCTCACACTTTGGGGAGCTGAAGTTATAACGTACCACCATCGAGGTTGTTGGGGGTTTGGATAGAAAATTATATATTCACAATCACATACAAGAGAGATTTAACTATTGTGACATGTCTATGTCGTAATACAATTAAAAAACACATGACTTCATACATCTTTTCACAATGGGCCGGAAACACAAACATGTCACGCAAATCCGCCCATTTTTTTTCGGAATCTATTTCAAGAAATCCAGATGAACCTCATCGAACTATTGCTCTAGCTCTTTCAAGTATCACTTTGAACCACTTTGAACCACTTTAGCTTCTTCAAGTACCACTTTGAATCACTACACATCGAATAGGATCATGGAGAAGGTACGGTAATCCACTGTGACAATACTTTGCAAGTTCCCAAAATACTCCATCTCATATATAACCGTGTTTGAATCCATTGCTTGTCATCGGCTCTCTTACTCAAACCTTGCGATGATACCATAATATGTTGTGGAGCGCATTTTTTCCATATGGTCCACTCGAAAATGTCGTCTGTCCGACCACGCCGCACTATATATTTTGTACTATACATTGAAACACTCAATTAGTTGTCGCATATAAAATATAGATACAACAAACCCTAAACAAATTATCACCTTTGAACTACATCGCCTCGAGAATTTTCACTCCTCGGTTGAGACCTCCGCCCCTTCAAGAGACGTTGCGGTTAAAGCTCCATGCAACTATCACGTTGAAATAAACCACGACACCTCCTCCATGCCCTTGGGATATCAAATCGGTTGATGGTGCGTACTACATCAAAATTCAAATCCGACTTCCTCTTGATCTTTCCTAGCTTGGTGGTACGTAGTGAGCCACATCTCCATAGAGGCATGGTGCAACATACAAAAGCGATTCACTTTCTCCTCCATTGTAGCAACCATTCTTTTTTCTACCCATTTCCAACCACCACATCTTTGGTCATTCTATCATCGTTCTTCAACAACCATAGCATACTATTGTCTGAATCCACCGTTGGTAGCTATTCTGAAATATACACTAGTGCCTCAGACACCAACCAACCTTCAGCCATGCTACCTTTTGACCCAGCTCGTTGTCGCACAAAGCCTTTCAGGCTTTTCATGAAGCGCTTTAAGAAGAACATCCATCGCGTATGGATAGGTCCAACAATCTGTACTTCATCTACAAGATGCACAAGAAGGTGGATTTGTATTGTGAGCATGCTAGTAGGCAGGTATTTCTCAAAGAGACAGACTGTATCCACTACTCCCCGCCTCATGGATTTAATAGAGAACGTCTTAATCTCCTTCTATGAGATCCATTGCACTAAAGTCAAGAACCTATAAATTGTTGAGATGGCAAGCTCAACACGTGCGGACATTGATGATGAACCGCGAGGCTAGATATGTCCGCACATCTACACTTAGCACGTTGGTGGTCATTATGACACTCACATAGCCACTGACTTATCACTTATTATATTTAGGTTGTTACACCTACCTACAACTGGCAAAGATATAGCGCCAGCTGATTAGTATAGTTGTATGCACTATTTGACTTAAAAGGCCACTTTTCTTTATATTGTATCTTATCTATACTTTGTGTACATTGTATAGTGTTTGGAAGAAGAAGAAAAAATCAGCAAGAAAACGTTTTTGGCCTCTATCTTTCTTCTTGAGTTCTTGAGTGAGCTTCCTCTTGTGTATAGAATGTGTGTTTGGTGCAGCAACTCAAGTAAATCCCCCCATCACGTGATTATTGACATGGTATCAGATCCGCACCACTGAGAAAGGCTGATTTAAAGGCTAAAGTGAAGGAGAAGAAGCAAGGTTCGAGCAAGCAAGGAATGTGTAAGAAGCTCTCCCATTCTTCCACTCTCTCTCTTGGATAGTGCCTATGGAGGCACCAGAAGCAGGGTAGAGCGAAAATCTCAGATTGCTGTGAGATTTGATGTGTGAGAAGAGAACTGTATATTTTGGGCGTATGAGGCCATTTCAGGCCCCATTTTAGAGTCACAAGGTTGCAGACAATAGTTTCAGGGTACATTGTGATTTCAACTATATTAATCGAAGGTGGATGCACAGGTTACAGATTTTGAATCTGTAATTTTTGAGGTGTTTGCAGGAAGCAAAATAAGGTTTATTTGCAAACAGGTTGCAGATTACATGTACTATTGAGCAATCAATGAAAGAGGTTACTTGGTATATTACTATGCACGTGTTGTGAAAGATTACAGAAGACTAGCTTGCTATGTTGTATCCTTGTTTTGATAATGGGAGAAAACAATGGAAATCCCATTATTGAGAAAATGGATAAGAACAACTACCCTTCATGGAAGTTTCGTGTGACGAACTTCCTTATTGGAAAGGGCCTTTATGAGTTTATTTTAGATGAAGAAAAGGATCCAGAGCTTGGTATCCCTATCCGACTGTGTAACGTGTCCCCTAGTATCATCCAGGATACGTCTTAGCAGTCCATCGGAAAGGATGTCTAGAAAGCTCCACCCGACACTCCCATGGAATGTTACGGGTTTTGCGATCTAGTTCTTCCCGCGTCTGCCACGTAGCGGAAGTATCCTGGCCGTTTCCACTTAGGATCGATCGGAATTAGGGTTTTCCTAATGGATCACTAGCTAACAGCAACTAGCGTCAGACCCGAGCGAACTACTTTACGCAAAAACGCCAGGTCCGAAGCGGATTCACGCTGCACTTGGTTCAAGGAGAATGGGAAACGAGAGGGATGCAAAGCTCAACCTCTCTGCCATAAGGCATAGTCCCATTCCGTTCCCCTAAAACAACGTAAATCGGGTAAGACGTAACTCTAGGTCATCATTCTTGTTATTCTTTTTTATGATGATGATCATTCCACTGTCTTTTGAGATTTATGAGAAAAGTTCCTGGCTAACCGGGACCACCCAACCGTAGGACGGACCCATGGTCCATCCTCCGCACTTTCCTCGGTTTGTTTTAGTTATGTAATTATCCAACACATTAATTTGACATATAACAATCAGCTTCTTTAATTAATCTTGTTTAAGCACTGGTTCCTTCACGTAATTTTATCACGTGACATATAAAAACAATATCAAGCAAGTTCTTTCAACATCTCATCATTTTATCTTTCAATTACAAGAAGTTCCGCCCGTAGGCTTATTCATAATCTGCCCGGAGGCTAACAAGTAATCTCCAGGGATCACTATTCCAAGCTTCCACCCGTCAACTAGTATACGGGCTTCGGGATCCAATCCCGAGTCGCGTTAGCCCCTTGTGCAGGACCCGGAAGGCGAGGGATTTACGGCCAGAGCCCCCCCTAGCACCCAAGCGTCCTCCTGCTCCAAGTAGAACTCAACGGAGAGACCTCTTGCGGCGGGTTCGGTCCACGTTCCCGGCACGGTCAAACAACCCCCTTGGTTAGGGTCAGGCAGGCAGTCGGGGGTAACTGAAGCTGCCTCTCCCTTCAGGTTTTTAACCTGAAGTATAGATACTTATTTAATTTGTAATTCATAAATCAAACAGAGCTCTAAAATCTCTAGCAAGCACAAACATTTCCATTAACCAACCCAGTTGTATGGCAAACTGCTAAAGAAGTGTTCTTTCCTTTTTGAGTGTATCAGCAGTCGTTCTTAAGATGTCTTGTAACTTTGGCAAGATTCCTTACATTCGAATGTAGGGTATACCTAGTTTGGTTTACCCTAAGGTACCTTAGATATGCTAGTTTCTATTTTACAACTTTTCTTATTTTGAAGGATATCCAAAAACTACGTCTTTTTGCAAGATAACTTGTGTCAGGATCTACCGTCTTCAAAAAGGGTTTTTCCCTTTTCTTTTTGTGACTCAATCACAAAATGATTTCATATATGTTGCGCAAGTCAGATGATGGAATAGTCTGTTTAGACTCCTTAATCTGACGTATGTCAAGCCTAGGGTTTCTTTATTTGAGAGCCTTAGGGACGACCCTAATTTCTTATTTTTATGAGTTTATTGTCCTTGGGGTAAGATAAGTAGTCCAGTGTTTTAGGGTATCAATGTTTCTATGTTTAGATTGGTCCGGTTATCTTTTGGAAAGATTGGTTTTGTCAACTTTAGGAAGGTAATCTTACTCGTCTTGTCACGGTTTTTACTATCATTGATTACTTTCTCAATCAATACAGTTTGATTTGGCATATAGCATAATGCCATGATGATACAAAGAGTGACGATACTCCTAAATACCTAGCTAAGGAATTGGTGAATACACACTTTATTTGTTCCAAGTCCTCAATTTGAAGGGGAAAAAAAGTGTTAATAAAGTATCATCCAGCAATTCCCCATTACATTTTCTTTCCAAATGATTTCGTATGTCTAATTTTTATACTTGTTAATTTCTAACTTTTAACTTCCGTTTTCTTTAAGATAAACTCATGTCAATTAACAACAGTTGCCTTGCAACTAGCAAAGATAACTCTCTAATAATTTGAAGGAAAATTTTCATGAATTTAGCCATTTTGCCATGATCCGTTGTGAAAAGAATAAGACTAATGGAGCAAGATATAATTTCTTCATTTTAGGACTATAATACTATAGTAAATGGATAGTATTGCCTATTATTTTATAATGCTTGATGCAATTTGATGGAAGCTAATTTGAATGCATTGTCATTCATAAGCTAACTCCTTCGTTAGAATTGATTCGAACAAATATATATATTTCCTTAATAAATTTTCTTTGCATGATTGACTAAAACCCAAATTAACATCAAGAAGAAAACCTGGCTTTGAGGTGAGATATCCACATGGATACCGGGAGATGACCCTCCCGCGGCTACGCCTTGGACTTTCTTAGGAGGCATCGCAAGTGTATCCATCGAACGTGGAAGCAGCTTTATAACTTCTCCTTAGAACTCCACCGTCGCTCCTTGCACCGTTCGTCAAAAGTAGTTTTGGAAGGCTCCCTCCTTGGATTCGGGAATTAAAAAGGGTGTTTTAGAAACTTTTACCACTAAGACACATTAAAGCCATGGGACAAGCTTAATGGCCTAAGTAAGCTTGCACGAACGGGAATATCAAGGTATGGAAAAAGACGCAAGGTATAGGAGAGCTTTAAGGGAAATTAATAACCGTAAAGGTTATAAGTAAGGGTCTAAGGACCTTTAGGCAATTTAGGCTCATGAGGGTTTACACACGTAAAGGGGGAAATGATTCCGAAACCCAATGGGGAAGAGTATATAATGCTTTGAATCACGGGGTTTGGGTTCCACTAGGGAAAGGGGTCTTAATGGGGAAAGGCCTTAAATTGTGACGGAAAAAGGGTGTAGGACAAGTTTGGGAAAGGCCTAAACTCCGGGAAAGGGAAGGGGGTTTTTCTATAACCCGTTTGAGGGGCAATAGGATAGGGCTTAGAGGGGAATTTAGAGTCCCGGGGGTTAGTAGGTAAAGGTGTGGGAAAGGCCTCAAGAAGGTCCCTTGGAAGCTTCCAAGGCCTTCTAGAGGTTTTGCTAAGGTACGTGGTGGGCAAATTAAAGGACGAATCGGCTGTCGTCCAGCCTGGCGTCTCCTTAGTCAGGTGGCGAATGATGAGCTGAAGCCGGCGGCGACTTTCCTGGCCCACAACAGCCGCCAGGAAATTGGCGTCTCCACCCTCCACTCTTGGTGGACGACGTGGCCTTACGCCTTGCTTGCCTTCTTTCCTGATCTTCCCGGCAACCAATTTAGTTCGTCCCCTTCTCGCGGCTCTGGTTTCCACAGAACGAAGGCTGTCGTCACTCACTCTATCTCCCTTCCTCGGGTTACAGGCGTCACACTACCCTCAAGAAGCCCCCTTCCCTTCCTCGCACAGGGTTTATATGGGAGGGGGAGAGGTGCCTTCCCTCCCCCACGCGGCTCGTGCATGGGCCTAACCCATCCTATGATCCCCAGCAAGGATGCTTAGTCATCCTTGCTATTTCCCTCCCCTCCAGCATGACAGTCGCTGGGGGGAAAAGAAAAGAAAAAAGGAAGTAATAAAAAAATTTTCCTTTAATCTAAAGGTTATCCTTTTGGCTTTAGGAGGAGGTTCCCATGTAAATTTGATTAACTCGTTTATGCAAGCAGAGATTAAGATACGTAGTGTGATATTCGAAAATCACATCATTGGCGTAATTTTTGGATGATGGAATTCCTTACATGACTATCACGTGGGTTTAGAAATATTCTCATGATGGAAATATTACATTCTCTCCCCCTTAGAAGAATCGAGATGTCCTCATCTCGAAGTAAGCTGGGGATATTGATGGTTGAGAGAGCTTTCATCTATCCAGGTAGCATCTTCTTCGGGATAATCTTTCCACTGGACGAGGCATTCTTTCAAGGTTCTAGATCTTAACTGTCTCTCCCTAACATCTAAAATCTTATCCGGTCTTAGTTCAAGGACTCCTTGACTAGGCATTACAATTTGTTGGTCATCAAGTACATGATTAGGGTTGGGTACATATTTTTTTAAGAGACTAATATGGAATACATTGTGAACTTTTAGGTTATCAGGAAGTTGCAATTTATAAGCATTGGGTCCTAGGCATTTGAGGATTTTATATGGCCCACAATACCTTGGACTTAGCTTCCTGCATTTTCCTAGAGATAGCGAACTCCTTTTGGGGCGTACACGAATGAAAACCATGTCTCCTTCTCCGAAGACCCTCTGTTGACGTTTCAAATCTGCATATGCCTTTTGTCTATCCTTGGCTGCTTGTATCTCTTGTCTTATTCACCTTATTTGGTCATCCATGTCCTCCAACATTTGTCTTGAAGCTTCAACTCTTAGGGTTGGATCAGAAAATTTTAGGGGACTTCGACAATCATGACCATACAATGCCTGGAAAGGGGTCATTTGAATGCTCTGCTGGTAAGAAGCATTGTAGGCAAATTCTACTAATGGCAAGTATTGAATCCACCTCTTCGGCTCTTGACAGCAGTATGCCCTAAGCATATCCTCAATGATTTGATTCACTCGCTCTGTTTGTCCATCCGTTTGGGGATGGTAGGCGGTGCTAAAACAGAGTTGAGTCCCAATAGCTTCAAAGATAGCTCTCCAGAAGTGTGATGTGAAGAGAGAATCTCGATCACTAATGATTCTTTTAGGTAACCCATGTAGCTTGAATATTTCCTTGATAAACAATCTTGCAATGTCAGAGGCTTTATAGTTTGTCTTTACTGGAATCAGGTGTGCAACCTTGGTAAGCATGTCAACCACAACCATAATGGAATTGTATCCTCCTTGGACTTGGGATAAGCCCACAACAAAATCCATACTGATGAATTCCCATTTCATTTGGGGAATGTCAAGTGGTTGCAGTTTCCCTGGCATCATGACATGTTCGGCCTTGATACGTTGGCAAGACAAACATTCAGTGACATACTTGAGAACGTCACCTTTGAGCCTCTCCCAGTGGTAACTTTTCCTAATTGCATTAAGAGTTTTTGCATAGCCAGGATGTCCTACGAAAGGTGAATCATGAGCTTCCCATAATATCTTCTGCTTAAGTGACTGGCTTGTTGGTATACACAGCCTTGTTCTGTAGTAGACAAGTCCATTATCAATGGAAAATTCCTGATACTTAGCTTGTGACTTCAGATTCTGCTCCTTGGTAGATATTTCTTTTATCATTGTTTGGTAGGCCAAATCATGGCTTGCTTCCTCTCTAGCTAGTTCCAGTATAGGGTTGCTTGGCATAGATACCTTTGTAGCCAGAGAACTGGCCGTTGATGGATTCTGCAAGATTAGGGAATTTAGGAATGCCTTGCAACTGAGTGCATCGGCAACTACATTTTCTTTTCCTGGTCGGTACTTGATTTCAAAATCATACTCCTCCAATACTTCAATCCACCGCCGTTGCCTCATGTTGAGCTCGTTCTGGGTAAAAATCAATTTGAGACTCTTATGATCGGTTACTAGAGTAAACTTGTTACCCAACAGGTAGTGTCTCCAAAGCTTTAGGGCATGGATGACAGCTAATAATTCCAGATCATGCGTGGCATAATTCTTTTCATGACTCTTCAATTTCCCTGAAGAGTATGCTACTGGATGACCTTCCTGCATAAGTACACACCCCAAGGCAAGAATGCTGGCATCAGTTACTACCTCGAACTCCTTATTGAGGTCAGGAAGTTTTAGAATAGGTGCTGATACCAAACTTTGCTTCAATTTGTCGAAACTATTTTGTTCGGGAATTGACCATGTAATAGAAGTCTGCTTCTTTAGTCAGTCTGTAAGAGGTGCTGCAATCAAAGCATAGTTTTTGATAAAGACCCTATACCATCCTGTCAAGCCAAGAAAGCTACGTATTTCTTTAACGGATATTGGTATTGGCCATTCAAGCACATCCTTGACTTTGGCTGGGTCTACTGATATTCCCTCTGATGATACTATGAATCCCAGATATTCAATCTGACGCTTGAAGAATGCACACTTCTTCATTTTTGCATACAACTTATGAGACCTCATTGTCTCAAGGACAATCCGTAGTTGAGGTTCATGATCTTCTTCCTGTTTAGAATAGACTAAAGTGTCATCGAAGAAGACAAGCACGAAATCATCAAGATATGGTCTAAAAATATCCTGCATTAATCTATTGAAGGTGGCAGGTGCATTTGTAAGCCCAAATGACATAACCAAGAACTCAAAGTGCCCATATCTTGTATTGAAGGCCGTTTTTGGAATATCTTCTTCCTTGATCCTTATTTCATAGTAGCCTGATCTGAGATCAATCTTGGAGAAGATCTTTGCACCTTGAAGGCGATCAAGAAGCTCATCTATTCTAGGAATAGGGTACTTGTTCTTGACTGTTGATTGATTCAACCCACGGTAATCAATACATAGTCGAAGTGTCCCATCTTTCTTTTTCTGGAATAGTACTGGAGCTCCCCATGGTGAGTTGCTAGGCCAAATGTAACCCTGATCTAACAGTTGCTTGAGTTGTTCCTTCAACTCAATAGCTTCCGGTATGGACATTCTATAAGGTCTCTTTGCAATTGGAGCAGCTCCAGGCACTAGCCTTATTTCATGATCAACTTCTCTTGGAGGCGGAAGTTTAGTCAATTCCTCAAGGAATACGTCAACGTATTCCTTTAGCCAAGAAGGTCCTTCATGAGACTCTTGCTTTTGATCTAACTTGTTGAGTTTGATCAGGTAAACGGGTAATCCTTTTCTGACTCCTTTTATGATCCGCGATACTTTGGCTAACTAGATTCTTGGCACTCCTGCCTCACCTTGAGTTGTAACAAACTCCCTTTCAGAGTTTCGAAAGGAAACTTGACCCTTTCCGCAGTGGATGTGGGCGTCATTAGGCTTAAGCCAATCCATCCCGAGTAGACACTCATGGATACCTAAATTCATGACTCTAAATTTGATCGAGGTTTTCTTTCCTCCCAGAAAGAATTCTTCCTTAGCAGTTTGCCTAGTACAAGTTACCTCACAACCGTTTGCCAATTCCACAAGTAGGGTAGGTGCTTCTACTGTGGCTATTCCTAATCTTTTTGCACATGCTGGTGAGATAAAGGAATGTGTACTGCCACAATCAATCAAGGTTTTGAAACCTTTACCTTGATAGTCCGACGGTGTTTGAATCATCGAGAACTGGCGATTCGGCCCCTTCTTATGTAAAGCGGCATGGACTGTCGCTCTTTCGAATTCTGATTCCATAGTCGGATCTTCCTCTTCTTCTACTTCGCATCTTTGCCTATTGGTAATGCAGGCAGTTCTTCCTCTTCCACGGGTGGCGGCTCCTTGACCGCGGCCTACACCTTGACAATGTCCCTTGCTGAGCTTGGGACATTGCCTTTTGAAGTGACCGAGTTCATTGCAGTGGAAACATCGGAGGTTTCGGCCATTACTGTGAGTAGGAACAAAGTTGTTGACGTTATTTGTCCTTGCTTTCTTCCTTTGTCCCTGATTGTGACCTTGAACTCTCTTCACTTGGGGTCTGAATGCTCCTCTGTTCGGTTCGCTATAGGACCAATTTTTGTTACCCCTTGGTCTAGCTTGCACTTCCTGAATTATAGACGCCGCTCGAATGAGTGCATCCTGAAGATCTGACGGACGCATAGATTCGAGACGGGTATTTACGGGTGGATTTAAGCCCGCGCAAAATTTGGACACCTGCTGCGTCATGTCCATTTGTGGTGCATACTTTAAAAGTGAGACAAATTTAGACAGTATACGTCAAGGGTGAGTCCTAGCTATTTTAGCTCATAGAACTCATTCATTTTCTGTGTACGATATGCACGTGGCAAATACCTCCCCTGCACGACTTTCTTTAACTTCTCCCAGGTAACGGACCCCTCTGAAGTCCCTTGATCCCTGCACCATTGTTTCCACCATAGTCTAGCTTCGCCGGTGAGTTTTAATTTGGCGAGCATGGCCTGATTGGTAGGTGCAGTACCAGCTGCTTCAAAGTAATCCTCCATAGATTCAATCCAAATTTCAGCATCAGACTAGATGAATCTGCCTCTCCCATCAAACTTGGGTGGCTTTATCTGTTTGAGGAGGAACTTCTTCTCCTGGATCACAGCAGTACTTGATGTAGGGGGCGAATTTGGAACCTGTACCTGGGGTTGTGCCTGGATAAAAGTTTTCTTAATGTTATTATATGATAATTGACATTAGCTTATCTTTAGTTCAGCTATCTCGTAAATCATGAAGCTACTTAACTTTTTTAACAACTCTGATGCACAGTCGGCTATTGATAAAAGAAGTCCTTATTTGTATTTACATGGGCGTAGCCTTATACAACATCTCGTGTGATGATAATCCAATCATTACATTCAGTTTGGGGAGAACAATGTTGTATTGCATTTGTCTACAGGAACTGTGTAATAGTAGGGTTTTGGGTCATGGATCTTTAGGAATCGATAATTCATTGGAAGTTCAGGATATCCTTTTCGTTGGAATCCATACTTCTCATGGCGGCCCAACACCTTAATCCTGTCGGCTGGGATTACACGGGTTACTTCCTCATATACATATGAGTTCATTTCAACCCTCCGACCTTGAATGTGTAAAGTCGAATTTACGTGAGCTTCCACAAAAATGAACAGATTCACGACTTTCAAGTCTTCCAACCACTTGATCCTCTTTAGGTTGGTCTGTAGATAAGCGAACCGGTAGGCAGCTATGTAGTAGATTCCTGAAGACCCAATCCATCTTCGTTCTATATATAAAGGTGATGGATTATAAATCTGCTCCAGGATGTTCATCATCCCAACTCTTTGTCTATAATGCGAAGAATGCATTGCAGTCATAAACATGACCCGGAACACCAAAAACTTGTTCCACGCTTCATAGTTCTGCAAGACAGTATTGAAGATGAGGAAATGTTTGGACATCAATAATTTCTTTACTTCATTTTATTGAGATCTCATAAAAACAATTCCGTTGTTGGTCGGCTCTGATACCAACTGTAACGTGTCCCCTAGTATCATCCAGGACACGTCTTAGCAGTCCATCGGAAAGGATGTCTAGAAAGCTCCACCCGACACTCCCATGGAATGTTACGGGTTTTGCAATCTAGTTCTTCCCACGTCTGCCACGTAGCGGAAGTATCCTGGCCGTTTCCACTTAGGATCGACCGGAATTAGGGTTTTCCTAATGGATCACTAGCTAACAGCATTTAGCGTCAGACCCGAGCGAACTACTTTACGCAGAAACGCCAGGTCCGAAGCGGATTCACGCTGCACTTGGTTCAAGGAGAATGGGAAACGAGAGGGATGCAAAGCTCAACCTCTCTGCCATAAGGAATAGTCCCATTCCGTTCCCCTAAAACAACGTAAATCGGGTAAGACGTAACTCTAGGTCATCGTTCTTGTTATTCTTTTTTATGATGATGATCATTCCGCTGTCTTTCGAGATTTATGATAAAAGTTCCCGGCTAACCAAGACCACCCAACCGTAGGACGGACCCATGGTCCATCCTCCGCACTTTCCTCGGTTTATTTTAGTTATGTAATTATCTAACACATTAATTTGACATATAACAATCAGCTTCTTTAATTAATCTTGTTTAAGCACTGGTTCCTTCACGTAATTTTATCACGTGACATATAAAAACAATATCAAGCAAGTTCTTTCAACATCTCATCATTTTATCTTTGAAATACAAGAAGTTCCGCCCGTAGGCTTATTCATAATCTGCCCGGAGGCTAACAAGTAATCTCCAGGGATCATTATTCCAAGCTTCCACCCGTCAACTAGTATACGGGCTTCGGGATCCAATCCCGAGTCGCGTTAGCCCCTTGTGCAGGACCCGGAAGGCGAGGGATTTACGGCCAGAGCCCCCCCTGGCACCAAGCGTCCTCCTGCTCCAAGTAGAACTCAACGGAGAGACCTCTCGCGGCGGGTTCGGTCCACGTTCCCGGCACGGTCAAACAACCCCCTTGGTTAGGGTCAGGCAGGCAGTCGGGGGTAACTGAAGCTGCCTCTCCCTTCAGGTTTTTAACCTGAAGTATAGATACTTATTTAATTTGTAATTCATAAATCAAACAGAGCTCTAAAATCTCTAGCAAGCACAAACATTTCCATTAACCAACCCAGTTGTATGGCAAACTGCTAAAGAAGTGTTCTTTCCTTTTTTATTGTATTAGCAGTCGTTCTTAAGATGTCTTGTAACTTTGGCAAGATTCCTTACATTCGGATGTAGGGTATACCTAGTTTGGTTTACCCTAAGGTACCTTAGATATGCTAGTTTCTATTTTACAACTTTTCTTATTTTGAAGGATATCCAAAAACTACGTCTTTTTGCAAGATAACTTGTGTCTGGATCTGCCGTCTTCGAAAAGGGTTTTTCCCTTTTCTTTTTGTGACTCAATCACAAAATGATTTCATATATGTTGCGCAAGTCAGATGATGGAATAGTCTGTTTAGACTCCTTAATCTGACGCATGTCAGGCCTAGAGTTTCTTTATTTGAGAGCCTTAGGGACGACCCTAATTTCTTATTTTTATGAGTTTATTGTCCTTGCGGTAAGATAAGTAGTCCAGTGTTTTAGGGTATGAATGTTTCTATGTTTAGATTGGGCCGGTTATCTTTTGGAAAGATTGGTTTTGTCAACTTTAGGAAGGTAATCTTACTCGTCTTGTCACGGTTTTTACTATCATTGATTACTTTCTCAATCAATACAGTTTGATTTGGCATATAGCATAATGCCATGATGATACAAAGAGTGACGATACTCCTAAATACCTAGCTAAGGAATTGGTGAATACACACTTTATTTGTTCCAAGTCCTCAATTTGAAGGGAAAAAAAAGTGTTAATAAAGTATCATCCAGCAATTCCCCATTACATTTTCTTTCCAAATGATTTCGTATGTCTAATTGTTATACTTGTTAATTTCTAACTTTTAACTTCCGTTTTCTTTAAGATAAACTCATGCCAATTAACAACAGTTGCCTTGCAACTAGCAAAGATAACTCTCTAATAATTTGAAGGAAACTTTTCATGAATTTAGCCATTTTGCCATGATCCGTTGCGAAAAGAATAAGACTAATGGAGCAAGATATAATTTCTTCATTTTAGGACTATAATACTATAGTAAATGGATAGTATTGCCTATTATTTTATAATGCTTGATGCAATTTGATGGAAGCTAATTTGAATACATTGTCATTCGTAAGCTAACTCCTTCGTTAGAATTGATTCGAACAAATATATATATTTCCTTAATAAATTTTCTTTGCATGATTGACTAAAACCCAAATTAACATCAAGAAGAAAACCTGGCTTTGAGGTGAGATATCCACATGGATACCGGGAGATGACCCTCCCGCGGCTACGCCTTGGACTTTCTTAGGAGGCATCGCAAGTGTATCCGTCGAACGTGGAAGCAGCTTTATAACTTCTCCTTAGAACTCCACCGTCGCTCCTTGCACCGTTCGTCAAAATTAGTTTTGGAAGGCTCCCTCCTTGGATTCGGGAATTAAAAAGGGTGTTTTAGAAACTTTTACCACTAAGACACATTAAAGCCATGGGACAAGCTTAATGGCCTTAGTAAGCTTGCACGAACGGGAATATCAAGGTGTGGAAAAAGACGCAAGGTATAGGAGAGCTTTAAGGGAAATTAATAACCGTAAAGGTTATAAGTAAGGGTCTAAGGACCTTTAGGCAATTTAGGCTCATGAGGGTTTACACACGTAAAGGGGGAAATGATTCCGAACCCAATGGAGAAGAGTATATAATGCTTTAAATCACGGGGTTTGGGTTCCACTAGGGAAAGGGGTCTTAATGGGGAAAGGCCTTAAATTGTGACGGAAAAAGGGTGTAGAACAAGTTTGGGAAAGGCCTAAACTCCGGGAAAGGGAAGGGGGTTTTTCTATAACCCGTTTGAGGGGCAATAGGATAGGGCTTAGAGGGGAATTTATAGTCCCGGGGGTTAATAGGGAAAGGTGTGGGAAAGGCCTCAAGAAGGTCCCTTGGAAGCTTCCAAGGCCTTCTAGAGGTTTTGCTAAGGTACGTGGTGGGCAAATTAAAGGACGAATCGGCTGTCGTCCAGCCTGGCGTCTCCTTAGTTAGGCGGCGAATGACGAGCTGAAGCTGGCAGCGACTTTCTTGGCCCACAACAGCCGCCAGGAAATTGGCGTCTTCACCCTCCACTCTTGGTGGACGACGTGGCCTTACGCCTTGCTTGCCTTCTTTCCTGATCTTCCCAGCAACCAATTTAGTTCGTCCCCTTCTCGCGGCTCTGGTTTCCACAGAACGAAGGCTGCCGTCACTCACTCTATCTCCCTTCCTCGGGTTACAGGCGTCACACTACCCTCAAGAAGCCCCCTTCCCTTCCTCGCACAGGGTTTATATGGGAGGGGGAGAGGTGCCTTCCCTCCCCCACGTGGCTCGTGCATGGGCCTAACCCATCCTATGATCCCCAGCAAGGATGCTTAGTCATCCTTGCTATTTCCCTCCCCTCCAGCATGACAGTCGCTGGGGGGAAAAGAAAAGAAAAAAGGAAGTAATAAAATTTTTTTCCTTTAATCTAAAGGTTATCCTTTTGGCTTTAGGAGGAGGTTGCCATGTAAATTTGATTAACTCGTTTATGCAAGTAGAGATTAAGATACGTAGTGTGACATTCGAAAATCACATCATTGGCGTAATTTTTGGATAATGGAATTCCTTGCATGACTATCACGTGGGTTTAGAAATATTCTCATGATGGAAATATTACATTGCATTGGCGTAATTTTTGGATGATGGAATTCCTTGCATGACTATCACGTGGGTTTAGAAATATTCTCATGATGGAAATATTAGAGACTGCAAATGAATTAAAAGCATGGAAAGAATGGAATGCGAAAGACAAAAATGTGATGTAGTGGTTATTAGCAGTCATTGATAATACGATGTTGCGATATATCAGGAATGCAGAAACTTCAAATGCAACTTGGATACGTTTTTAGAACATGTTTCCAGTAAATACAAAGGCACGAAATATACAACTCAAGCAAGAGTTCAATGCCTTGAAGAAAGGAAAAATGTCTGTCAATGAGTATGTTTTGAAGGTGAGAAGCATTGTCGATGCTTTAGCAACAATTGATGCAATGCCTCATGATGATGATTTGGTTTCATCCACTTTAAGTGGCCTTAATAATTAGAATGCATGGAAATCATTTGTTACTTCAGTATACGTGCAGAAGCCATTTTCAGATTTTGATGAGTTGATCTCTCTCATGATTACCGAAGAGATCAATATGCAGGGTGACTCATCTAAAAAAAATAGTGAACAAGTTCAAGCATTTTACTCAATTTCAAGAAGGAGACGTGGTAAATCCTCTTCGAGAGGCTGTGGTATGGGATGTACTGGCGATAATCAGTTAAACAGGTTCAATCAGCAATTTAGTGAAATGCAGGTTTCAGGAGGCCGAGGAAACTTTAGAGGCAAGGGAAGCTCGAGAGGAAGAGGTGGATGGCAAAATAGAGATTCTCGAAATTTGCTATTATTTGCCATTATTGTGGCAAAACACACCACATTGCAGCCCATTGCTATACTAAGAAGGATGATATTCGCAATGGTAAATTGAAACAAGAAAACTATGCATCGTCTTCAAGACAAAATAAAGACAAAAATGAGCGTATGTTTGTTATGCAGTTATAGGAAAGGGGACACATGATGATGTATGGTATGTCGATCCAAGTGCATCTAATTATATGACCAATCATGTTGAATGGTTTGGAGAGATGTAGGACTTACAAAATCTAGGCTATGTGCAGATGGGTGATGATTCATGCCACCCAATTTCACACATTAGAAAGGTTCCTTTGTCCTTGTATGATGGCCAGAACAAGTAGTATTATAGATGTATTACATGTGCCATCAATCACAAAGAATCTAATGTTTGTTGGCCAAATGGTAGAGCCGGGATTGGAGGTCCGATTCAACGCAAAAGGTTGTTTTGTAGAAGACATTAATGATAAGTGCAGGTTGATTGCAAAAGGAAGTAGAGTTGGCTGAATGTTCACTTTAGATACTGAAATTCCTGCAATGGATGCTTCTATGTATGCTAAAGGAAAATGAGTAGTTGCAGATATTGAAATATGACATAAATGTATTGAACATGTAAATGTGCAAAGACTGAAATTAATGTAGTCCAGAGGATTGGTTACAAGGTTGCCTTCTTTTAGAGTTGCAGAATTGCATAAAGTCTGTGAAGCATGCCAGTTTCGTAAGCAGGAGGCAAGACAACACTTCTCGCATGACAGAGAAGTGAGTAGAAAAATACTTGATGTAGTGCATATAAATGTTTGGGGGCAAATAATTTATCACATTTATTGATGAGTATTCAAGGAAGCTATGGATATACTTCATGAAGGAGAAGAGTGATGTGTTTGAGCACTTCAAATATTTTAAGCCAGCTATTAAAACAGAAACATGCTTAAAAGTGAAGTGCTTGAGATTAGATGGAGGGGGAGAGTACCTCTACAATGAGTTTATTGGCTTCTTGAGGAGTCATGGGATCAAGAGACAATTTACTTGCAGATATACCCCACAACAAAATGGCATTGTAGAAAGAAAAAAATGCATATTGCCGAAGTCACATGTGCATTAATGAGTGAAAAGAATATGCCCAAACATTTTTGGTCCGAGGCTATCCATACTCTTGTCTAAATTATGAACAGAACTCCCACAGTTGTAGTTCATGGGATGACTCCTGAAGAATGCTTTACTAGCAAGAAGCCTGATGTATTATACTTGAAGGTATTTGGCTGCATTGCATATGTTCATGTGCTAGATGAGCTACGGAAGAAGCTTGATTCAAAGGTAGAACAATGTATTTTTATTGGATACTCTTTAGAGCAGAAGGAGTATCACTATTATAACCCTGTCATCATAGGTGAGTTCAAAGTGAGCAAGGATGTTATCTTTGATGAGATGAGCAACTGGTACGCACTTGCTGTGGTGATGTATTATATGATGATAATGATCAGGAGAGCTATGTGCAGAAAGAAAAACAAGAATCAGGTAGTCTTAGTGTACCAAAAACATCATCTAGTACTATATCTATAGTGAGCCCTTGGTCTAGGAGACTAAGGAGTAGCCCCACATCTTCAAGTGGATCTATAAATGATGCAAGGAAGGACAAAGGAAAGAAGAAAGTGTTGGATGGTAATGATGTATCTACCATTCATTTGGGATTTGATGGAGATTGTAGTGGTTCAGAGATTTTGGATGATGAGCTTGGTATTCCTTCAGTCAGGACACTAGGTGTACAGAGAGCTCATAGTAATATAAAGTATGCAGATCTAGCAGGGTCAGATACCCTGTTAAAAGATTTGGTTTTGAAGGTTATGCACCTCACCATTATGCTTATATGGTGAAACTACTTGAGGATGTTGAACGCACTTGTTTCGAGGATATTGTTAGTCATGCTCATTGGGATGCAGCAATGGATGAGGAGATGGCTGCATTAGAAGCCAATAGGACTTGGGATTTTATACCCTTACCTAAGGGTAAGAAAGCTATAGGCTGTAAGTGGATTTACAAAGTCAAACATAATGTAGATGGTTCAGTTAGCATGTATAAACCTAGTTGCAAAAGGCTATGCTCAAACATATGGCATAGATTATGAAGAGACATTTAGTCTAGTTGCTAGGATGGCAACTGTTAGATGTGTGATTGTCTTAGCAGTAGCCAAAGGTTGGAGTTTGCAGCAAATGGATGTTAAGAATGACTTCTTGCATAGTGAATTCCAAAAAGAAGTCTATATGGAGCAGCCAGCAGGTTATGAGGATTTAGAGCATCCCACATATGTGTATAGGTTAAAGAAGGTGCTCTATGGGCTAAAGCAAGCACTAGAGCATGGTTTGACAAGATTGGAGAGTATCTTATCAATATTGGATTTTGTATTTCTAATGCTGATCACTCACTTTATGTGAGAAAGGGAGATGCAGGTTTAGTCATCATAGTCATCTATGTGGATGATTTGATTATTACAGGTGGCAATGACAATGGGATTGCTGAAGTTAAGGAATTCTTGAAGAAGAAGTTTGAGATGAAAGATTTGGGTGAGCTGAGATACTTTCTTAGTATTGAGGTGATCAGATGTGATGATGGTATCTGGCTATCCCAAAGGCAGTGGATATGGACAGCATGTAAGCCTCTTTCAATACCATTGGAGAAGAATGTGAAGTTGAGTACTGACTTTGGGAATGAGATAGAAGACCCTACTATATTCAGGAAAATAGTAGGGAGTTTGATTTACATGACTATCACAAGGCCAGACTTGAGTGTTGGCCTTGTTAGTCAGTTTATGTAGATGCCTAGAAAGCCTCATTTGGATGTAGTTAGACGTATATTGAGGTATGTGAAGTCCACTTTACATTATGGTCTTTTTTATAAGGTAGGTAAGGACATACAGGTCTTTGGATACACAGATGAAGATTGGGCTGGTAGTATATCAGACAGAAGATCTACTAGTGGATTCATGTTTTCCCTTGGTGGTGCAATAGTTACATGGAGCAACAAAAAGTAACCTACAGCTGCTTTATGGAGTACATATGCTGAGTATAGAGGCGCTAATATGGCAGCATGTGAGGTGGTATGGCTACAAAAGTTATTAGGAAATTTGGACATACAGGGAGATGGTCCAATTGTCATTCATTGTGACAACATGAGCAGCATACAGCTAGCTAGGAATCGAGTGTTCCATGCTAGAACAAAACACATTGAGGTACACTACCACTTTATGAGAGAGAAGGTACTTGCAGGAGAGATTGACTTGGTATATGTCAGCACACAGGATCAATTAGTTGACATTTTCACGAAGGCATTGGGTGCAGAGAAGCTTCAAAAGTTCCGAAGCTTAGTTGGAGTTGCAAAGATAGAGTTGAGCTTGAGGGGGAGTGTTGAGATGGCAAGCACAACATGTGCGGACATTGATGATGGACCGCCTGGTTAGATGGGTCTGCATGTCTAAATTAGCACGTTGGTGGTCATTATGATACTCACATGGCCATTAACTTATCACTTATTATATCTAGGTTGTTACACCTACCTAGAGCTAGTAAAGATATAGTGCTAGCCGATTAGTGTAGTCCATTATGCACTGTTTCACTTAAAAGGCAACTTTCCTTTATGTTGTATATTATCTATACTTTGTGTACATTGTATAGTCTATGGAAGAAGAAGAAGAAATCAGCAAGAAAACGTTTTTGGCCTCTTTCTTTCTTCTTGTGTTCTTGAGTGAGCTTTCTCTTGTGTATACAGTGTGTGTTTGGCGCAGCAACTCAAGCAGATCCCCCCATCACGCGATTATTGACATAAATTTCCCCGCGTATTTTCGGATTAAGGCATCATGCAATCACAATTATTAACATAAATTGTCCCACGTATTTTTGGAGTAAGGCATCATGCGATCGCGATTGGTAGTACAAACTGCCATAAACGAGGAAGCATTATGAATAATGACTACACTCCAAATACCAAAATACGCAAGCCACTTACAATCCATTTGTAGTACAAACGTGACATATCTTATGCCAATCATGGGATTTTAGCCCTGATAGTTGGTCATCTTTAGAAAACATGGACTTGAGAGAATGTATCATACGCGTTGGAGTGCAGATAGGCTTGACTATTTGCTTCACAATGCGCTATTCCTTAGTGGACAAACCCAAGGAGCGCGAGGTAGCTGCAAGTGACCATCAGCACTTGACTGCGGCCAAAGCACCTCCATCTTGCCTACCTCCTTCAAATCCATTCGTGCCTCTACAGTGTCTCTCTTTCCTGTGATATGATCCCATAGCAAGCTGCCCACGTTTTTGAAAATATGCATGGGATCCAACAAGTGGTTGATCTGTAAGTGGGTCCAATATTGGCAACTTGTAAAAAACTGAGAACTGTTGCATTCCATTTAGATGTGACTCTATGTGGACCATTTTCAGCTCGTACTGGCTTTGGGTATTCATACGTGCTGGAGTTTGTCCAAGAAAACCTTCCCTGAGTTCATGACCCTTTAGCAGGAAGGAGACGTGTCCTTGATGTACCATCTTCTTCACGATTCGTGACCTTCGGGAGTCTAACTATGGCCCACACAATGGACATACATGATAATGTGAGGTAACCAGACCTGTCCCAACATCTCTATTCAGTGAATACAAACTTGAATGAGCTACGATAGATATTACCAATGAGAACCGAAGCCTACTTACCTAAGCACTCTCCGAATCCTAGAAAGTTATGCATGGTCCACATGAGAATGGCTCGAATATTGACGGACCGTCAACCATCACGCTTACTCATATCTTGCACGGTAACCCCCTCCTCCCACAAAATCTTAAGCTCATCGACTAATGGATGAAGATACACATCTATATTTTGTCAAGAATGAGCAAGCTAAGGATGAGATGTCCTTTTTTTGTAGAAAGCCATGGAGGGACATTGTATAGTTGACAAGGACTATAGGCCACACACTGTAAGAAGTTGAGCATAGACCGAATGGGTTCACGCCATCCATAACAAGACCAAGCCAAAGATTTCTTGGTTCGCGAGAAAAGCTTGGGAAGGCAGAGTCAATGTGGCTCCATGCGCGTGAATCCGCTGATATTCATTGAACTCCATCTGTGAATCTATTATGCGCATGCCACGTTGTCAAGCTCACCATGCCACACGTAGGAAACATGTGGTTTATGTGGGGGATAAGTGGAAAGTGTCTAAGAACTTTTTAAGGGATGGTTTTCCCTTGCAAGTCTTGTCAATACTTGTGAGCGCTACACTTTGGATATGTCTCCATAGTCTCATATTCTCCTTGAAACAGTATGCAATCATTGATACATGCATGGATGCTGTTGTAGTCCATACCAAGCTTTTGTAAAACATATTGCGCATCATCACGAGACTGAGACATGGTATTTGCAAGTGGTAATATATGATACTTTAGTAACCTAAAAAAAAATCATAAAACACCTTGAAAAAGCACAAATGTTTTTAATGATAGTGTTGAAAAGAAATCAAGGAAGCGTACGTACAAGGTACCTAAACAACTCTGTCACACTCGCATCACTCCACCCGTATTTTGCTTGCACACTTAGGAGTGTAAGCAGTGTCTTTAGGCGAGATACTTGGCACCCATCATATAATGGTATGGATACTTCCTCTCTAAGCGGATCAGAAGTCTTGACATCCATGGGCATCAATGCATCGATCATTGCCTCCATCTCAGGCTCCAAGAATGTAGGTAAGTCTGGAAGGCTGCCTATCTCCTTTAGTATTGATGGTATAGATTGGGTAGTACCTTCCAAGTGGTGGATTGGCTCAAACACTCCATCCACCGCATGCCCATGAACTCTTCTAACTGGCCACGAAGGGTGCATTCCTCCTTGGGACAAGACGTCACCTCCCTGGATAGAAAATTTTCCAGCCACACCCAATGTTTTTGTGTATGGTATTCAATTAGCTTGTGAATACAATGCATGATTGATATACAGTTTTCTTATTGTTTGCTCAAAATCTGAGATCCCCTGATCAATGATCTCAAATTTAAACTCGCCGAAGCATTGTACATGTTCTATAGACAATCAACGTTTTCATCTAATTGCGAGCTTGCATTAAGAGCAAGGACATGAAACACGCTGATTAAGATATGACTCGTGATCTTGAATATCACAACCTTCATCATTTTTCATTTGGTCTACGTTACGATAAACAATTTGTCTTTTTTATTATTCTTTTTTTCTTTCTTAAATTGTTTGAGAAGGGATTTCTTCTCTTGTAACTCAACAAAATTAACATATGTAAATTCTCCACCCACCCACAAATTAACGTATGTCAGAGTATTTTTCGTCTCGTGGTATTACACCGCCACTACTCTCTCTTTGTTTTTTATCCATTCATTCTCATCTCTCCTTCCATCTCTCTCTCTCTCTCTCTCTTCTCTTTCTTTATTATGTTCTATGTTTATTCTCTCTCTCTTGTTCCTTCTTTCTTTTTCTCTTCCTCTCCCTCTCTCATTTCCTTTAACAAAACATCTCTCTCTCTCTACTACCAATTTTCTTTAACAAAACATCTCTCTCTCTCTACCACTACCACTACCACTATAATAAACAAGAAAAGAAGAAAAAACAATAACTACTACTACTACTACTAGTACTACAACAACAACAAACAAGAAAAGAAGAAACAACAACTACTACTACCACTACTACAATAACAACAACAAACAAGAAAACTAAACAATAATAAACAAGAAAAAAAAAACTACTACTACTACAAGAAACAAGAAAACCACCACCACCACTACTACTACTACTACTACTACTACTACAAGAAACAAGAAAACCACCACCACCACCACTACTACTACTACTACTACTACTACTACTACAAACCACTACCATTACCACTACCACTATCACTCCAATAAACAAGAAAAGAAGAAAAAAAAATAACAACTACTACTACAATAACAACAAACAAGAAAAGAAGAAAAAAGTACTACTACTACTACAATAACAACAACAACAATAAACAAGAAAAGTAAACAACAATAAACAAGAAAAGAAAAGAAACTACTACTATTACAACAACAACAAACAAGAAAACTACTATTACTACTACTAGTACTACTACTACAATCATGACTACGACCACGACTACGACTATCATAACAACAACAAATAGAAAAAGAAGAAATTAAATAACAACAACTACTACTATCACTACGGTTATTGCTACCGCTA
This sequence comes from Lygodium microphyllum, assembly GCF_053477565.2. Classification (NCBI taxonomy): domain Eukaryota; kingdom Viridiplantae; phylum Streptophyta; class Polypodiopsida; order Schizaeales; family Lygodiaceae; genus Lygodium; species Lygodium microphyllum. The sequence goes on from NC_141135.1 coordinate 117,936,390, forward strand.
CCGCTACAAACAAGAAAATAAGAAATTAAACAACAGCAATAAACAAGAAAATAAGAAATTAAACAACAACTACTGCTATCGCTACCGCTACTACTACCACTACCACTACCACTACTGCTACCACTACCACTATTACCACTACCACAACAACAACAAACAAGAAAAAAAGAAAAGATGAAATAAAAAAACAACAACAATAATAACAACCTCTCCCTCCCTCTCTCCCTCCCTTCCTTCCTCCCTCTCCCTCTCTTTCTCTATTTCCCTATTATGTTTAATGCTTTCTCCCTCTCTCTCTCGTTCATTCTTTCCTTTTCTCTCTTCCTCTCCCTCTCTCATTTCCTCTCTTTCTCTCTCAATATACATGACTTTTAACAAAAACGAGTAAAAGAAAAAGAAAAAGAAAAACAAAGAAAGAAGGAACAATGCACTCACTGCAAAGGCCCAAGGATGGATTCAGCGGCTCCTCTTTGGACGGCGGCTCCTCTTCACCCTTTGTACACTTCCTCCTCTTCTTTACAAATGGTAGCGCCAGTGGTGAGAATCTTTCTCCTCCCTCTTTCTCTCTTTCTCTCCCTCTCCCTCTCAAATGCAAGATGGAGTTCCCTCTCCCTTTCGCTCTCTCTTTCGTTTGTTCGCGCAAAATAACGTGCTCGGGTTTTGGCCTGCATTTTTTAATCTGAGAACCATCACTATTTGCATTTGCGATGCAAATAGCCACGGCGCTATTTTGCATCGGAAAGCGCCATCGCTATGCCTACATATCCTTGTAGTGAGAATTTGCATAGGACCTACATCCAATCCTTAGTCTAAGCTTAGTAAAAATACCAAGTCAATTGATTGTCCCAGAATCCATTGTTCTACAAGGGCCAACTCGACTTGGTTTTCAAAACCCGGATGGGAATAATCCTCGGCAAGCTCACATTTTGGTGGAGTGGTCTTTTTAGGTATTTCATGACTTTGATACTAATTTGTTTTATCTAATTGACTTAGAATAAAAGTTGAAGTAGGAGGCCCAACCCTATCAAGGAGCTCACGGAAGGCAAGGAAGGACAAAGAGTCAAAGATGAGGTCTCGATTGCCATACAAAGCATCAAAGAAGAAGTCCTAAAAAAGGAGGATCTATCAAAGAGTGACCCTCAACAAAAAGGCCACCACCTAAGAACAGCACCCATAAAGCCACCTCAAAATTTTCCTTGCCTAAGAAGGCCACCTTTGCCACCAACATCTCCACAAAACACTCCCTTTTGAAGTCAAAGGGACAAAAGCGCCTACACGAAGAAGACCCCCAATAGGGGAACAAGCCCCTTGCCATAGCAATAAAAAATCCCATAGGCCATAGCACCACCCTTATTACTACCCATAGTCCCTCCCCAATATCAGGCCTACATCCTTGATCCTCATCCTCTAAGAGTTCAATTAGGAAATGGCTCTCTAGTCATTGAAATTCATCAATTGGTTCTTTACTTGGTAGCAACACTAGTGGTAGGAGCTCGTCATTGACATTGACCCCCTAAAAAAGGTGAACATTGCCCTCTTGGGGTAGCTTACTAGAGAGATGGTACCCTCCATGACCATCAGCAATGGATGAAAGCATGCCAAATTTCCCAACTCACCTTTGTCAATGATGCTGGAGAGTAGAACCCAATAGTAGGAGAGAATGTGTTTCTCCAAGCTTGAGTGGTTGGAGGGAAGAATTCAGATAGTGTGATCCCACTTGCCCTAGAGATCATTAAGGAAATCTAGTAGAACTATGAGCAAGAGTGGATCGACCCACTGGAAGAAGCTAAAACATGAGCTCTACGCCGCCATGATAGACTCTTGCTCCAAGCTCCCATCTCTATCATGACAAACTAGATGAGCTGGTGGACTTCTCTAAGTTCCTTTCTCCCAAACTATTTTTTATCTTTATTCTATCTATGATCTCATCCAACTTAAAAGATTTGGCTTTCATTGGCTATTGTTGCATTTCTTCTTCTTCTTTTTTGAGATGCTCACCATATCAACCTTTTGGAATACCATCATGTATGATGACTATTCTCTATCTTTATCAAAACCTTAGATTATTTAGCTCTTGTGTTAGTTGAATCTTTGATACTTCATTGCCAAGTGTAGGAGCACCAACACACTGAGGAAGAGCAGTGGATTCAAGTCCTACAACAAGTTGTTTAGACTTAAATCATGACTCGAATGGAGAATTTGATCTTCTTTGGTGGAACATCCCAAAGGAATAGTGAGTCAGAGTAGCTTGGGAGAGATGAAGAAAGTTGATATCCCTTGGCTGGCAGTCTTGGATTCAGTCGAGACTCTTGCCCTCCACCAAGCACCATCCGAGTGCTCACCTCTATCCCAAGCTTAGGATCAAGCACAAGCCACACACTGATCAAGGGGGATAGACCCCCCCTGATCATTAGGATTTGGGAATAAATCTCCAAATCCTAATGATCCAAGCTAGGGTCAAGGAGGTGGAGATCCTCACCTTGATGACTTGTTGTTTAAAAACACCTCTACTCCCACCCATGACATAATGAAATTAGCCACTAATGCTTAGCTTTAGGCTTAATTGATCAAATTCAAAGCCATCTCCCTCAAGTGATCGCACCACATTCATGCCCTCCATAGTATCGAGCACAAGCAGAGTTGAATGGCATGCATGCATGCCTTACTCGAGTGTCCTTTGAGATACGGATGGCCAATTAGCAAAGATTCTCTTCATGTTCTCTCTCTCTTGCAGGAGTCTTTCTTTTCTTATTTCCTTGTTTGGGGTTTGCGAAAGGTAAACTTCCCTCACCCCTAAACACTTTGTTGATCACATATAACGTTCCTTCACTACAAGCTATAGGCCTCATACCGACGTTCAAAGCAACAAAAATGTTTATAAAAAATTTTCCCTCATCATTGCTAAAAATGTCAATATTAGCAATGCCATAGAATCGTCACTATAAGCATCACTATAGGTGTCACTATTTCATTGCTATCAGTGTCGCAAATACGACGCTGATAGCAATGCAAATAAGGATGCCCATAGCAATGATTTGCAATGCTAATAGAAATGCATATAGTAAATTTGTGACACTAGTAGCGATGGTTATAGAGGTTTTTTTTTGTGGCAGGACAATAAGCTACCCTACCACAAATAGCACTATGTGCTTTATTTGGATCATACCAAATATTTACAGTAAAGTATACAATACTATGTGTATAGAGAGTATATGGTAATGTTAAAGCTCCACTAAGTGATCTAGTGGTGCATAGTTCTAGTAAGAGATCTGGTTTTGAAGGTTATGTAGCTCACCATTATGCTTATATGGCAAAGGTAGTTAAGGATGTTGTGCCCACTTTTTTTGAGGATGTTGAGCGTACTTATTTTGAGAATGTTATTGATGATGCTCATTGGGATGTAACAATGGATGAGGAGATGGCTACATTAGAATCCAATAAGACTTGGGATTTAGTAGCATTGCCCTTAAGCAGCATAAGGTAGATTATTCTATTAGCAAGTGTAAGACTAGGCTAGTTGCAATAGGCTATGCTCAAACACATGGCATAAATGAGGAGATATTCAATCCAATTGCTAAGATAGCAACATTTAGATATGTGATTGCTTTGGTAATAACCAAAGGTTGGAGTTTGTAGCAAATGGATATAAAGAATATATTTTGGCATGGTGAATTGCAAGAAATATATATGGAGTATCCAATAGGTTATAAGGATTTAGAGCATCCCATATATTTATATAGGTGAAAGAAGGCACTCTATGGGTTGAAGCAAGCACCTAAAGCATGGTTTGACAAGATGTCAATATTGGCTTTTCTGTTTGATGCTGATCACTCATTTTATGTGAGAAAGGAATATGCAAGTTTGGTTAGCATAGTCATCTATGTGGATGACTTGATTATTACATGTGATAATGATAGTGCGATTGTTAAAGCTAAGGACCTTTTGAAGAAGAAGTTTCAGATGAAGGATTTGAGTGAGCTAATGTACTTTCTTAGTATTGAGGTTATCAAATGTGATGATAGTATATGGCTATTCCAAAGGTAGTATGGCTTGGATATATTGTCCAAGTATGGTTTGATTGCGTGTAACTAAAATCTCTTTTAGTACCATTGGAGAAAAGGCAAAGTTGAGTATTGATATTGGGGATGAGATAGAAGATCCTACTATGTTCAGGAGGATAGTAGGGAATTTGATTTACATGACTATCACAAGGACAGACTTGAGTTATGTTGTTGGCATTGTCAGCCAGTCTATGAAGATTTCTATAAGGCCTCATTTGGATGTAATTACACACATATTGAGATATGTGAAGTCCACTTTGCATTATAGACTTTTTTATGAGACCGGTAAGGATATAGAAGTGTCTGAATACACAAATGCAGACTGTGCTAGTAGCATGTCTAATAGAAGATCTATAACGGATTCATGTTTTCTCTTGATAGTGTAGCAATTATGTGGATTAGAAAAAAGAATCCTATAGTTGCTTTATTATCAAATGTAGAGGCTAAGTATAGAGGTGCTACTATGGTAGCATGTGAGATGATATGGCTACAAAGAAATTATTTGGTGATTTGGATGTGTAGGGAGATGGTCCATATGTCATTCACTATGACAACATGAGCAACATATAGTTAGCTAGGAACCCAATGTTCCATTCTAGAGGAAAACTCATTGAGATGCATTAACAATTTTAAGAGAGAAGGTACTTGTGATTTGGTATATATCAATACACAAGCTCAAATAGCTAACATTTTCACAAAGGCATTGAGTATAGAGAAGCTTCAAAAATTTCAAAGCTCACTTAGAGTTGTAGAGCTATAATGGATCTTAAGGTGAAGTGTTGAGATGGTAAGATCAATACATGTCAATATACCATCTAGTTAGATGGCTTTACACATCTATACTTATCATATTGGTGGTCGTTATGATCCTCACATAGCCATTAACTTATCACTTATTATATTTAGCTTGTTGTACCTACCTATAATTAGCATTGTTATATTTCTAATTGATTAGTGTAGTTAGTTATACATTTTTTGACTTAGTAGGCCACTTTTCTTTATGTTGTATCTTATTTACACTTTATGCACATTGTATTGGGTGTAAAAGAAAAAGAAGAAACCAACAAGAAAAATTTTTGGTCTCCATCTCTCTTCTTGTGTTATTAAGTGAGATTCCTCTTGTGTATATGGTGTGTGTTTGGTGCAATATCTCAAGCAAGTCCCCCCACCAAATGATTCCTAATATTCAAAAGGGCTTGTTCCTTTATGGATGTGACCTCTATCATAGCTAAAGGTGGTGACAATTGAGATTCATAGCTAGTTGTGTTGTTTGAGGTTGATTACTTTGTCAAATCCTTACCCTAATTAGGTATGTTAATATATGATCCAGGTTTTTTACAAATCGAATTTCTATAAAAAAAATTGGCCAAAACCCCTATCAAGAGCATTACCCATAACTTAAGCCCTACATATTATCACTTTGGGTTTACTCTTCAAGCACTAGGTATGCTACATTGCTTCTTGGTTATAATAACTCTATCAAGTGGGAAAATAAGTTCTTAGAAGAGATGTCAATGTAGAGGGTAAAAGGGATGGGTTATCTTAGTGAAAATGGAAACGGATTACACCTAGGGATTGAGTGAGTGCATAGATTTTTTCAAAGGACTAACCTCTAACTACACTTGGCTTCCACCTACATCACCAATATTTGAGATCTATCACCATCATTAGAGGACACCTCAGCCTTGTACACAAGTCAATGTCCACATCATGGTGTCATTTGAACATTAGGAGAAATATGGACTCTCTTTTTTGCCCCTTAAGGGGTTTCTCTCACCTCTCTCTCTCTAAAAAGAGATTCCAAAATAATATTATAAAAAGAGATCTTCTACAATCAAGAAAATCTCGTTTTTGTGTTTTCAATAGATTTCACCTATTATTTTATTCCCAAACTGCAGGATAAGGTCACTTTTTCTCAAAATCCTCATAACTAAAAAAATACAATTCTATTTTTTCTAAAAACGCAGCCAATCATTCTTTAATGCCCTCATGACTCTTTAATGCCCTCTTTAGTGCCCTCATGACTTTTCAATCATTCTCATTCTCGCTTCTTAAAAGGGCGAAAGTTAAAAAACGATATAAAATGACGTACACATCATATTTTAAGATTATTTTTTACCCAGAGACACCTTTTTGACTCAAGAGTTTCCTTGTAAATTTTCGTCTTTTTTGGACAAGTATATACCTATTTCTGGGCATTTTTTCATTCCCTCAGAAAGCTCTAGTTTTGTCCCAAATTTTGTGCATTCTTCTCGTTCCCTCCAGAATATGGTTTCTTGTATACGAGTTCTTCTGAAGCAGCATTGAGGAGTAGTTTTGATACCATTTGTTGAAATCAAAGAATCTCTATCTACAACACACTCTACCCTGCTACAAGCCATCTTCCTCTTCAGAAATATGCAGTAAGAAATCTCCGTCTTCAACAGTCTATACTACAAGCAATCCAGTGATAATGGAGGTATCTTTATTTTTTAAATCTTTGTGATGTTATTATTCTTCACAGTTGTTGTTCAGTCCTTAAGCATCAATTCATAGAGAGAGAGAGAGAGAGAGAGAGAGAGAGAGAGAGAGAGAGAGAGAGGAGGGGAGAAGGGGGGGGACAGAGAGGACTGTGTGAGATGAACAAAGAAAATAAGTGATAGAGTGACAGATAGTAAATTAGGGTAGAAGATAAGATGATGTTATTGTTTTCCACTAGCCAAGCTTCAGTATGAATGTGTTTAGGGTTTCCTTGATGAATTTTTGTTGAGAGAGAGAGAGAGAGAAAGAGAGAGAGAGAGAGAGAGAATATTTTGGATAGAACAGAAGATAAGATTTGATGCTAATTAGAGGTAGATTAAAAGCCAAGATTACAGGCTGATTAGGGGTTGATTAGGGTCTATCAAGACTGAAAGCAAGAGAAAGAGACAAGAACCAACTGGGTTTTAAAAAAAACACAGATATAGTGAATCAAAGGGGTGTAGTTCTGCTATTTGAATGTTAATCCAAGTTAACATTTGCATACTTTTTTTTTTGCAGAATGCAGGTGCAGGATGTACCAAGAGAAAGAGAGATATTCACTTTCAATTGGAGGATGAATATGCACCAATGTTCAAAAGAACTGTGGAAAGAGATGATGCAATAAGATGCAGGATGCAACAAGAAAGAAATGCAGGGAAAAAAAATGTGGACCTTTGGGTTGATGGGTGCATTTATCCACCTGATCCACTCACTCGAAGGCCACCACAATTTGAAGGGCTTACATCATTTGTAAAGTTTGCTTGTGAAGGCAATGAAGGATTGTATGGATACACATGCAGACTTGTCACACAAGGAATAGCAGGGGCTCATCAAACCTTGACAAATATGCAGACAAGATTACAAGGGAATATGCAGTCTTTGATGGAAAAGGATAGATTATTGGCTGAGAAGGATAGAGAGAACCAGAACCTACAACAAGCAATGTCTGTCATTGAAGATGCTATGCATGCTACACACGTGCAGAATATGGAGTTACAGTCTAAAGTCAATGACTTGGAGAAGGAGAATCAAAACATAGAGAGGAAGCTCACAAAAACTTTGGAGATTGGGCCCACTTTAAAAACCAAAGGGGCACGTCGGCGCATCCGATCCGTTAAACCAATTGGCCAATTAGCCAAAGGAAGTGGACAATATCATAGACGGATATATGCTCAATCTACTACAATGAGAAATATGTTTCCTCATGCAGAGAATGATACTATTGCCAAAGTCCTTAGCAAGAATATGGTAAAAAATGCATTGGAAAATCGTAAATTCAGGGACATTGTGGATGGTGTTGCTAGTGAACGTCTTAGGGATGTGAGCAACTTGTTTACTGCTACAGATGCTCAGGGATTATGTGACAAGGTGGGAATGAGTTCTGAGTCATATAGTATGCTCTATCAACAATTGGATACAGGTTTTAAGCAAGTCTTCAATACTAAGCGAGTAATGCCTCTGCCAAAACCATTTCACGTGAAGAAGGCTCGAAAACAACTAAATGAGAAAGTTTTAGAACTAATTGGTGAGCCTACGCATCTGGAACACACACACATATTGAAGTATGGTTCCAAAGAAGTTGCCTTTGTATTGAATGCATCCAACAACTTTGTATTGGATATATGTAGGGTTCAGATTGCTATGGTCAAGTTTTACAATATGTCTATGGAAGAATGTAGAGGCAAGCTTAAGTTTGTCCTCAAACTTGATGAGAGTGAGATTATCAAGGGGCAAAAACTTGAGCGTGTGAGTATAACACTTATGAATCGAGCATTGGATCCCAACATCGATGAAAAACATCCTTTATACTTCAGTGTACAATCGGAGAATGAAATATGGTGGCTTGCAGCATTTGAAGTACCAAAGGAGGACCATGAAGTACTTAAAGTTTTTTTTAACCTCACTAATATACCCAGTGTTATTCAATAGCAAAATAATGGAGCAGTTTTACATGTTGAGGGGTTTGGGGACTATCAAGTTGAATGGCATCTTGCAGGTGATTTAAAAACATTGAAGTGTATGTTTGGTTTATCAAATGCAGCAAATGCAAAATTTCCGTGCATATACTGCATGCAAACTAGGAAGAAAGGGAAAGATGGAAAGAAAGAATGGCTTGCCAAGGCAGGACAACAGGGTGCTCCAACACGTGATCAGAAAGTCATGAGAAATGGAATGCTAATTCCAGTGGATCCAAACTGGCGCCCTATTTTGGAAATACCACTAACAAGGGTTCACTTTTGCACATTGCATTGTTTGGTTAGAATAATTGAGAAGCTAGTATATGAATATATATGCTTTGCATACAAGATGCAGCCCGTGTCAGAATCTGATGCTACATGCAAGAAGGTAGAACAAGTCCTCTCTGAAGTTGGATTGCACGGAGGCCAAGTAGAAATAAAAAAGGACGAGAAAAAATCGGGGAAGAGTGGAAATGTTCCTTGTAAACCATGCTTTGGCGGACCCAAGGCTAGGAAGTTTTTATCTCCACCTCGAGATGAGGAAGGCAATATACTAGTAAAACAACCAGAGAAGTACGAAGCATGGAAAAAGTTGCACCTTGCTGTTTCAGATTGGAGCAATGGGGGACGAACGAGGATTGCGAAGGCAGAAGTGTGGATACACCTAGATAGATTAGCAGCTCTCTTACAGAAGTTGGGGTTTATGGATGGTGATGCCAATGCATTTAAAGAGACAGCTGCTAAATTTCATAAGTCCATGGTGGAGGCATGGACTACAAATAGCATAACACACTACATGGTCAGTATTATCACCATTGCAAAAAAAAATCATCATTTCGAATTACTTTGTGTTTCTAATCTCTTTTCTTGTGCAGCATATACTTGAAGCACATGGTCCATACTTTGCAGATCAAGGAAGTTTGGCAATATGGTCAACTCAAGGCATGGAAAGATCTCACTGGCAAGCTCGCTGTGCTTTTCAAAAGGCAACTGATCATGGAGGTGGCATCAATGATTCCAATTCTATGAGGCAATTATTCCAATGGTGGTATAGGAGACTAGAGATACGATACGAGGAAAAAGAAAAGAAGTCCAAAACATCTCAAGCAGAATCTATAAGTAGGGCAATATATGAAGTGAGAAAAGCAAGATATGAAAACAGCACAGCTAGACAACGGCATGCAGAATGGTTGGCAACCCAAGAGAGAGATGGCAAAAAATGGAGACCTAGATAAAGATAATAATTTTGATGCATTTAGAGTCCACAAGAGAGCACAAGTCCCAAGGATATGACACATCAATACTCATATCTCTAACATGAGATGTCTTATAAATTTTCTTTAAAATTTCAAAGGTTTGTCACTATATTTTTCAAAGTCGATTTTGAACTTTGTTTTTTAATTATGAAAAGTCCATTTTGAAATCCTAAGACAAAGATATGAAAATTCTAAACATTGGAACATTCATTGGCCTAGAGAGAGAGGGGGGGCATGAGGGGGGTGTCAGGAGATAGAGAGAGGTAGGGATGGGGTGGAGAAATGAAATGAAATGATAAATTTAAAATTCATTTACACCACAGTAAGTTTGAAAGTTTCGTATTTAAGTCGTCTCTCCTTTCATTTTTTCCCATTGCTCTCCACTCTACCCTCCACCTTTCTATCCTTCATTATCACAGCCATGGCACGTTCCAAGCTTCCTATCAAAAAGGCGCCTGCGAGAGCAAGAGCTCAACACTCTTCCGAATCTAGTGAGCGTACTGTGAGTGACAAAGATCCCCTGGTGACCGATAACGGTGGCCCTACTGCAGCCAATAATGGTGGCGCTACTGTGGCCAACAATGGTGGCCCTAGTATGGTCGATAATGATGGTTCGCCATTGTCCAGAAATGGTGGTCCACATGCTCCAGCTGCTCCACCTCCCACTACTGCTCCAACTCGTAATACACGCCCTCCAACACATAAAAAGCGAAGATGGAGACCAGGCACAGCTGCGCTACGCGAGATAAGGAAATTCCAGAAGAGTGCCGACTTGATTATTCCTAAGGCACCATTCTCCAGGTTGGTGCGAGAAATACTGCAAGATCTACAGTCAGGGCATCATCACAAGTTCTTTTCGAGGAACCAGGCAAGGAATGTGGGGCGATGGTCAAGCCAAGCCTTGCTTGCTCTCCAAGAAGCAGTTGAAAGCTACTTGATTGATCTAATGAGTGATGGTCAACTTTTAGCCATTCATGCCCGACGTATCACTATTAAGCCCATAGATCTGGTTCTTGTTCGCAGGATCCGCAATAACAAGGATGCATTTAATCTTAATGTCAACAATATGCTTTGAGAAGCTACCTTGTAATTGGATCTATGTTTTTAGCTCAGGTTTGGTTGTAGATTGTAAGGATCTTAGTTTTGGGTTATCTTTCCAATAGACCTTCAAGTATTTGATAGTAGTGGCCTGCAAAATGGAGCTAAATTTTCCCTAGCTCTAGTCGTACTTGGTGCGATGCACTATCTACCGTATATTTCATAGTTTCGCAATGCTAAATCCAATATGTGATATTCTATTTTGACCATGTTTCGCATTGTGTGAATTTTCAAGTTTCCAATTTTGTAAGTAGTTTTGTTGAGGATAAATTCAATGTGCCACCACGTACACGTCGGTGATCAGTTGTACATGGGCCGATGCACTATATCCTTACTATATTTAGTGGTTTGGCAACAGTATATCTGATGCGATATTCCATTTTGCCCATGATTTATTTTTTGTCAATTTTTAAGTTTCCAATGTTTCGCATTGCGAGGTTGACAATACATTTAATCTGTAGTTGCACACACTCATTATCAATACATTTAATCTACATTTGCGAGGTTGACAATACATTATCAGTGCAGTATAATGCAGTTAACGCATTTTCAAAAAAAGATTGAACCGTCAAATTTATAAATCGGAATCTGGTGAAACTTCACCCTCATGCTGGGGATTAGAAAAACTCATTTATATTAAAAATTTGGCCCCATCAGAAGCCTCTGGGTCACCTGTCCGGAGGCTCGCGTTTGGGGCCCTGAATCCCCTGAATCCCAGACGCGAGCCTCCGGACAGGTGATCCAGAGGCTGGCTTCTGGGTCACCTGTCCGGAGGCTCGCGTTTGGGGCCCTGAATCCCCAGGGCCCCAGACGCGAGCCTCCGGACAGGTGATCCAGAGGCTTCTGTTGGGGCCAAAAAAATTTTGGATGGTTGATGTGTCCTTGAGGAGCCTACAGGTAAAATTTCATGTGAATCGGAGCACTGGTGATATTTTTCCTAAGCGTGGATTCATTAATTGAAATTTTAGGGTTTTTGAAAAGTTTGGCTATAAGTTTAAAGTTTCACCTCATTTTACACATTTCACTTTTGAGTTCTGAGTTCTCTCTCCTAGAAGACATGGTACGCACCAAGCAAGCGGCCCGGAGATACCCCCCTGGAAATTCCATACGGCAGCCACGTCCTCCAGCTCCACCACCACCACCACCACGCCAGCATCGCAAGCGTCGATGGAAGCCAGGCACAGTGGCTCTTCGCGAGATCCGCCACTACCAGAAGACCACTCACCTCCTGATACCGAAGGCTCCATTCCAAAAGTTGGTGCGGGAGATCATGGAGGGCATATTGATCATGAACAACAGGAACCAGTTTCCAAACACATCACGCGCGAAACAACCGGATCGCTGGACTGCCCAGGCCCTCCTCACACTACAAGAAGCTGCTGAAGCCTACCTCGTAGACTTATTTGGAGACTCAGTCTATGCAGCGGTGCATGCAAGGAGGGTCACTGTCACCGAGAGGGATCTGCGGATAGTCAGGTTCTTTCGGCGATGGAAAGATAGTCCTCACGGAGGTCAGCAAGGATAGAGGTGTACAAACTCAAAAGCACATGGAATGTAGCTTCTGAAGACATTTTGTAAAGCCTTGGTCCTAATGGACCCCATGTAAAATTATTATTAATACAAATACAAAGTTTTTGGCGCGTCTTATTTTTGTTTAGTCACTTGATATTTATTTTATTTACGTCGTTGAGTTATCGTTACATGCGTTCGGACAAATACATGTTGCGCACGAATTCGATAAAGCACTGTGTATTAAATTTAGGGTACGAATCGTGTTACATATAAATTCGATAAATAAATGTAACATTCAAGTAAAAAAAAATAGTAAATGACACGTATCACAAACTACATTGCACGCGAATCCAACAAACATCAGTTTTCATTACTTGAAGAGAAGATTACAAAGTGCACTACATCAGTGATGCGATATCAGTAGGCAATAAGTACATCTATTCTCTCCTAGGCTTCTTGGAGCTAGGCTCCCCATGGTCAGAGCTATTCTTGATCATAGGCAACAATACATTTTGCCCCAATAGTTCCTGTCTAATGACAGTGGGGTCTTCAACACCGGCAACCATGCCACGGGCCACCATGGAGAAAAGTGGGCCAGACCTAGTACTCGTGAATAAGTAGAGAAGCTTCGAACGTCGAAGCAACACTACTTTCTCCAGGCTGGAGTTGGTCGGGATGGTCTTGAAGGGCCCAGCCTTTGTTAGTGCCCTCAACTTCAAGAAGTTCTCTGCAAAAGCAGGGGAGCATGTCTTATGAAATACAATAATGTCGTTGACAAGCTGCCCAACATACTCCTTCAATGCCGAGTCTTGCACCCTTCCTTGGCTACCAGATCGGCCACCCTGCCTAGATGAAAACTCATCTATATAGACAATCTCCTGCAACACACAAGTTCAGTATCAGACTCACTATGCATGGAGTGTGCTGAAGATATATAAATCATATTCATATGAAACTTAACCAGTAGGGCCTCTAGGGCATCGGGAGCACACACATCTGTTTTTGTCGGGATCGGGCCCCCAGAAGTGCCCTGGCCGGAGGCTCGCGTCTGGGGGCCCGATCCCGACAAAAACAGATGTGTGTGCTCCCGATGCCCTAGAGGCCCTACTGGTTAAGTTTCATATGAAACCGAGAACATTACCTTCTCTGCATCATCTATCTGCCGCTGTAATGGAGCATCCAGGTCTGCTCCTGCCACTGGGCTGCCCTCGTCTCTCTCCTGGGTAGGCACTGCATAGTCGGGTCGAGGACCAAAAAGGCTTTCCTGCAACCGCTCGAACTCCTCATCAGAGATCTGATACTGTGGCGCCGCATTCTCAATCTGCTCCTGGATGCTCACAATGGCAGAGATGTCATCGATGCTCGTGCCATCATAACGAGCCACCTCATCAACATGTGGTGGGGCATCCTGTAAATCAAAATCTATGAAATCACTAGGTGCATCACGCACCATGATACAGTATAGTTCTTCTTCCCTAAGCTCCAACAACTCTAGCACATCCTGCATGAGTAGATATTCCACCCCCTCGATGGTGATAGCATGGAGAGAAGAGAGGGGTGGCTCTTCGCTCGTGGGCATCTCATCAGGGCAGGGAGGTGGGTGCACAATGTCCAGGCTCTGTGCTGCCTCAACACTCAGATCGAGAGTGATCTCCTCAGGCTCCCTCTCAAAGTACTCTAATAGTGGCCGAGAAGGTGCGTCGATGTCCTCGTCACTATCCTCTTGCACCTCAGTGCACATAACATATATGGCAAAGGCGGCATCCCTCTCAATGAGATCCATCGTGATGTGGTCCTGTGACGAGGTGGGCACTGCTCTAGCGCGGAGATGTTGCCCCACATGCACCAGGGCTCGACTTATCACCTTTGCATGGCTGGATCCGGCACACAAACTATACAAAAAATCCATGGGAACCCACCTGAGAGTGGAGTCAAGAATAGAGCAAGTGAGAGGGTTCACTGCATCACAAAACGATGCTAGTATACTAGAGTCAGGGTCTACAGCGGAAAGCGAGCTCTCTAGACTCAAGGTCACGCAAAACCTAGGGTATATCTGGTCCCCTATGTGCGCGTAGCATGTGGAACTGATCCATGCGGCGAAGGCGGGAGTGGTAGCCATGGCACACAAAGAGAGAAGGAATGAGAGCACAAGTGTAGGGAAGTGGAGAATGAAAGCGAAAATGAGTTTGGAGTTATAGCTTTTATGTGTCTAGGGTTTTAAATAAAGATTCTTTATAAAGTTATTAATTCTAAAGTTTCAAATTAAAACTCTTACCTTAGTTTCTTTATTTCAGTACTTTAAAGTCACTGTTAAAATTACTCATACAGACAAATGCTTCGTTCTACATTATTATATCCTCGAATATGTTTGGGTCGCTGAGTATATTCAAGTCTAACGAGAGAAAATATATAATTTTTTAAAGAAAATAAATCTAAAAGGCCTTGAAATTCCCTTTGGATCCAATTTAATATTAAAATGTAATAAACGAGCAACAGAGATGCGCTACAATATATCATTGTGCAAAGACAATATTCTCTAGATTATAGACCTCTAACCTGCAATTTAATTATGATTTTTAACTGCACGATTGAGTAATTACAGTATGTATTATCGCACGCTTGGATCACAGTAAACTAAAATTTAAAGTACTCAGAAGTTCAAAAAAGGTATGTATTCGCTCTTTATAAAGTTTTTTTACAAGGATTCCACTATCTCAAGGATATGTGGAGAAGCACATTGTTTACATGTCATGGATTGCTCACTACGAGTCCTGACTTTTCTATTATCTAACTTGAAATAGAAGTTGTAGAGGGGCTCACTAGACATTAATTGGATTTCTTGTCTCAGAAAATAAATGGGCCAATGACTCTCTGCACTGACTACGAAAGGATTATGACCACTCCACAAGATTACCACATCTACGAGCGCTGTATGTGTGTCATCTCGGATATCTTGATCCAAGCTGATCCACTCCCCTCGCAAAAGTCGCCATCTTCTATATCGAAAGCGAACGCACAGAGTTTGTCTAGCAATGAAATACCTGTAATAAAAACAAAAATAATGGTAAGTGATCAATGCGACTAACATAACAATTCATCTAAGCGAGACCTATGTCAATTAAATCAAGGTATGCAAAGTAGTAAAAAAGTTTTACCTGAATGTAATATCAGATTGGTTGACCCTGCACTCAATCGTCTCATCAAAATGTGTTCTTTTGACTTCCCAAGACTCACCCAATAGCTGACTCATCCATTCCTCGGATGGACACTTGCATTGATAAGTAATCTTTGTTTTCTTCAAAACATCACATGAACCAAACAAATGTGCAAACAATGAGAATGGAATAAACCAATTAAGATGCACATCTTTGGAGCCTGTGGTGGGTTTCATAGCACTATTGATGTCAGATTTTATCTTCGACTTGCAAGCTCCTGACAACTCCAAGCTACCAATGAACCATTCACCACTAGACAATGGCGGCAATGGGACATGCTGCAATCTCTGGCTTTCTACCACATACAATG
Organism: Lygodium microphyllum; assembly: GCF_053477565.2. Taxonomy (NCBI): domain Eukaryota; kingdom Viridiplantae; phylum Streptophyta; class Polypodiopsida; order Schizaeales; family Lygodiaceae; genus Lygodium; species Lygodium microphyllum. Next base: position 117,952,299 of record NC_141135.1, read on the forward strand.
AATTATAAAAAAAGATATTTTGAGTGGCAAGTTGACTTGTAGAGGTATTATCATAGATCAAAGAACCTATCTCTTCATGCCAAACATGTATCTTGCCGCTTAAACATTCCACATTCTGCCATTCATGCAAAGTCGATGGATATAGAGCTGTCAATCAAACAAAACTGAATTAGAATACTGCAAAGACTTTTAAAAACAACTCTGATACAAAAGAATAATCAATGATAAAATTTAACAACTTACTGTTTTGTTTATAATTTGCAATGTTGTTCTCATCATGTACAGAGATTTGTTTATGCGTATAAACATGTTGAATCAACACTTCTGTTACTGCACTTGTGCCATTAAACACTTTTCTGAACTCTAGAATTCTACCTTTCCAATGTTTGCTAGGGTTTGCAACATCCTTGCGCTTGACCTTGAAACTCCCTCGAGTACTTGGGTGCATCAAAATCCAATCCAACTTATAATACTTATCACAAATCCAATTACCGCCATTATCTTTCCTATTGAAGACCTCCACTGCAAGTATGCTACTGATATTTTTCCTCCGTGAAGACATCTGTAACAACCAAATACAAAAGTTACCTATTAACATGTGTATAATTTGTAAATGTTATCTCCAAATGAAATTAAATTTAAATGGATCAATTTAAAAAAGAAACATTATACCTGTAATTTCTTTCACAAAGATCCCTAGATATGTTGAACAAGAAGTTGACTTATAGCAAGACCATTGTTCCTTCACTGACAAATTCCTGTAGTACAAAAACAAAAGAAATATTGGGTCAACACATACATATAACTTATATAGGCTTTGTCCAAATGCGTTGAAATTTAACCATGGAACAGTAGTAAAAAATGGCAATATACCTGTGGCTTTCTCTGCAAAAAATCCCAAAGATATTGTAGAAGTTGAGTTCTTAATAAATCATTGTTCTTCACCCTCGAAGATTCTTGGAGTAAAAAAACAAAGGAAAGCTCAGTATGCATGTAACTTGTATACATTTTGTCTAAACGAGATAAAATTTAACAGTGGAGCAACAAAAAAACAAGACAATATACCTGTAACTTTGTTTACAGAGAAACCCTAAGATGTTGAAGAAGAAGTTGAGTGTTCAAAATCCCAAAGATGTTGTAGAAGTTGAGTTCTTAATAAATCATTGTTCTTCACCCTCGGAGATTCTTGGAGTAAAAAAACAAAGGAAAGCTCAGTATGCATGTAACTTGTATACATTTTGTCTAAACGAGATAAAATTTAACAGTGGAGCAACAAAAAAACAAGACAATATACCTGTAACTTTGTTTACAGAGAAACCCTAAGATGTTGAAGAAGAAGTTGAGTGTTCAAAATCCCAAAGATGTTGTAGAAGTTGAGTTCTTAATAAATCATTGTTCTTCACCCTCGGAGATTCTTGGAGTAAAAAAACAAAGGAAATCTCAGTATGCATGTAACTTGTATACATTTTGTCTAAACGAGATAAAATTTAACAGTGGAGCAACAAAAAAACAAGACAATATACCTGTAACTTTGTTTACAGAGAAACCCTAAGATGTTGAAGAAGAAGTTGAGTATTCAAAATGTCACTATTATTGACTGTAAGAGACTCCTAGAGCATCAAAACAAAAGAAATTACATGTCAGAGAATGCACATAACTTGCACAGGTTTTCTCCAAACGAGATAAAACTTTACCATAGAACATCTATGGAAGAGAAAAATATACCTGTAGAGTTTTGTGAAGAGAATCTTAGGGCTTTGGTAAAACAAGCTCTGCTCTCATGAAACACATGAATCTCTCTCTGTGCTTGTGCAAATCAAATGAAATTTTACAGGGTTACAGACATGGCAAGAAACAGTGAGGCTGTAAAATTTCGTCAGGAAAGAAGAAGCGGGGAAAGAGATATGACAAATTTGAGTTCCGCCTAAAAAAGAGGGGGAAACTGAAAAGGGGAGAAAAGAAAAGTCAAACATAAAAAATAAGAAAATGAAAATTCGAGGCACAAACTTCCAAGAAGTGACAGCTTTGTACTCCCCTTTTCCCTTATTTTATTGCTGAGGGAAGATTTGGTCCAAGATATGGCTAGAAGATTCATGTTACATGAATCTGGAATCCCAGCTCTCTCATTGGTTAGGCCTATATTTGTTTATTCACTTCTGAAGGGGCAAAAAAGAGAGTCCATATTTCTCCTAATGTCTTACACAAAAGCTTACAAGCATCCACCCCCTCTATCACATGCTTATATGCATTAAAGTCAAAGCAGCTTTTGGAATTTTTTTTGAATAATTTTAATAAATCCCACTAAAAATCAAATTTCAAGAAAATTCACACGATTCCCGACCGGCTTCGACCTGATCTACAAAGTTGTAGAAAATACTTTTTTCAGATTCTTCACCGATTTGAAGTTACAAAGGCTCAGACTATTGGCTTGGCTGCATCCAATTTTCTTTTCTCTTTCACCCTTATCACATCAACTTTTCATTTTATCCTTCTTATAAATATATTATAATAATGTAATTTAGGCACCCACCTCTTGTAATCTAGCTCTCTTTCTCTATCTTGTCTACCACCACCCTTGGCTTCTTGCATGATAGCCAAGGTGGAGACTTGTCCCATCCACAATTCTCCATATTATCAGTTGCCATATATCATCTAGGATTATGTTAATCAAGAATATTATCTTAATCTAATCCCTCATGGAAGCTATATAAGGTGCCCATGGAGATGTAAAAAATACACAATCACAAGCACATGTGAGCACTCTAGATTACCAAGCCCAAAGAGGAGCCACTAAGAGCACATTATGCAACACCCTCATGCTAGTCCATCTCTTGGAGGTAAGCTATGAGTGAGTCTCTTTTTTTTATGTAGCATTCCATGAATACATAATGGCAAGCTTTCTCTACATCTTCTCCTCTTGTCTCCTTCTCTTCTTATCTCTCTCCCTCTCTCTCATATTCTAATATGATGTCTAGATCATATGCACTTTCTTCTAATTCTCCCTTTACATTCATACGTAAAATTATTAAGTAAGACTTGCCATATGATCTATTGGTGGGGAATCCTTATTTCCTCATGTTATATATATGTTCATGGGAGAAATTAGGAGCCATCACCTCTCTTAACTTTCCATTATCTTCATTTCCCTTAAAATGGGCTACAAATTATCTCTTGTGAAGTTGTGTTTTGGCTCTTTCCATTCACTTAGGAAAGGGATGTCCTAGCCCATTCTCCCTTTGGCTAGGCGCTGACCTTATTTAACTCTCTTAGTAAGGATTGGAGGTTGGGTGGGTAAGAGGCAACCCACTCATGTTTTCAGCTCTCAATATACTTGATTGATTTTTGTGATTCTATTTTGCATAGGTTGAGTATCTATATGAGGTTGCTACTGTTTGGCTTCCTATGTTAGCTTTATATTAAACATTCTTAGGAGACTTGGGACTATTTGATACCTCTAATGGCTCCTCATTTCTGCTTGATGGACACTCTGATTTCTCTTTTAGGTTTACTATCCTATGAGGTATTACCACCATCTTCCTGGATTCAATAACTACATTTCATGGTTGCACCTCAATGCAGTGCTAATTCTTCTTTAGTCTAGCTTTTTTCTTTCTCTTGTAGCTTGCTCAATTCATGAGATGGTTTGTATCCTAAACTATTGTTCATATTTAAGTTGTTTCCTTTGTGTCCTTACTTTGAGTAAATTATGTGCTACTACTGAAAGAGGTGGTGATGCATGAAATTTGGGTATGTGTAGGAACCTTGAGCATGTAGCAATGCTTTGGGAATCCATTATGTCATTGTACTAACTCTCCATCAATGTTTATGGTGGTGTCCCCAATATATTTGTCTCTTTTTCGTGGGGATCTATTTTTGTCAAGATTAGCAATGAGATGGGAGTTGTTAGATTCTTGGATTTTCTCATTATAGGACTAGGGAATGTTGCACTCACGGGCATTTGCTTCCTGTCTTGTTTTTCTAGTAGTCCTCTAAGAATTGCATTACTCCCTGTCATTGAGTTTCTATCTAGGGTAGAAACTGATTGCTTAACCTTTTCTTGAGCAATGATGAGGTTGCTTTTGCTAAAGATTGTTATGATTTTAACTATAGGTAGGGACAAGTGGACTCTTTGTGCCTCATAATATAGTAACACTATATTGTAGAATTCAAGAATCTCCCAAGTTCCACTCTCAAATTAGAAATAAAGATTGGATGAGAGCTAGATTTTAGAAGACACTTTTGAGCCATGCTAGTGTGGAATGCATTGTGGACTTTAGGGTTATTAGGTTCAGAGGACGGCCAAGCTATCAAGTATTATTAAGAAGGCAATGGATCTTGTGATCGGACTGTCAAGTGGATATACCTAATGGTCAATTGATACTTGGGAGAGGTACAATTGTGTGGTAGTAAACACTCTCAAAGCAAGAGAGATTCTCTATTCTCTACGGAATTAGAGACGTTACAAGGTGTATATGCTAGTGAAATGTCATCGAGTGATGAATCAAAAGAAGAATCCACTAGAGAGGACAACTATCAAATAACTCTAAATGAGCCAATAGAAACCCAAGATAGGATAAGAAATTCAGATGTGATTGAGTTGGATCTTGGTACGCCAAATGATCTGCGGCCAATTAAATTAGGATCCATGCTTAGAGTGGAAGAAATGGAGGACTATGTATCCCTTATCCAAGAGTTCCACGACATTTTTACCTAGAGTTATGATGAACTGAGGGGTATTCCTCCCAGCCTGGCTCTTCATACCATTCCTCTAAAGGAAGGTAGCCATTATGTGCGTTAGAAAGTAAGGCGTATGCATTTCAAATTGAGGGAGGGGTTATTTGAGGAGTTATAGAAATTGCAACAAGCTGGTTTGATTTTCTATATTCAGCACACTGAATGGTGTTTACCTGTTGTTATCGGGAAGAAGAAAATAATCAAATCTGGCTTTGTGTAGACTTTAGAGAGCTGAATAAGCAAACAATTAAGGACTACTACTCATCGCCCTTTATTGACCAAATTTTGGACTAGCCTAGCATGTAGGGAAATACATTTGTTTATGGATTGCTTTGTGGAATACAACCAGATGGAAATTGCAAAAGAAGATAAGCTAAAAAAAACTTTCATTAATGTATTTGGTACCTTTGCATACCATGTGATGGCCTTTGGTTTATGCAATGCACGGATTTCATGGCAACAAACAACAAACAAGACCTTTGGTGGCATCTACCCAAAAGAGTTGAAAGTATTTATCGATGACCTAGGGGCAACCACCATAAGAGAAAGATAATTGATTATTTTAAGGAAGTGTTTTGAGCACTGCAAACAATTTTTCATAGCTCTTAACCTACGAAAGTGCATCTTTGGGGTGCCTTATGGCTATTACTAGGCCATGTGATCAATTCAGTAGGGATCGTGGCTGACCTTTAAAAGATCACAGTCATAGTTGCCATGAGTCCGCTACGCACTCTGAAAGAAGTACACAACCTTCTATCATTTGTAGGGTAGTACCAAAGATTCATAAATGCCCTGGTAGAAAGAAGGTTTCCACTAACTAATTTGTTATCCTTTAACTATCTATTTGAATGGAATGACCCTTGTAAGGTAGCTTTTAATGATGTGAAATAGGAGCTAGTAAAAGCACCATTTTTAAAAGCGCCTAAAAGGGGTGAAGTATTCTATATATTTTCAACAGTCACCATGCATAGTATCAGCTACTACTGCTTATCCCAAATCTAGGAGGAAAAATGGTCCGACTGCTTTTGCTAGTCGAAAGTTGGGCATATAAAAAATCAACTATACCTACATGGAGAAGTTGTGCCTTGCAATGGTATTTGTAACTAAAAAATTCAGGCACCACATCCTCTATGAGAATTTAGTTTTCTATATGAAGGCGGAGGGGCTTAGATTGCTGATGAACAAGATACAACCGCCTGATCATTTAGCAAAGTGGTTAATTACTTTGCAAGAATTTGATTATGAGATTAGAAATAAACCACCAAAGCTGCAGGGTATTGTGAAATGTCTTGTGGATTTCCAGGAACCGATTAAAGAGACTTTAGTTTAAGGAAGTGATATCGAGGAAATGCTAAAAAATTGATACGGCATCTATCCCAACTTGATATGCTACTATCACTATCAACAAGAGAGACTGGAGCCGATTTATCAAAATCAAAAAAGAGGAACATTAGACAATCGGCTTAGAAAATTTCCTTGATCATAGGAACACTATATCAAAAGGTGGTTGATGATATCTATCACTGATGTGTGATGCTTGATGAGGTTCCATTCATTTTGGAAGAGTGCCATGACTCCGCTTGTGGAGGGCATTTTGCTAGACGACTGACTGCCCAAAAAGCTTTTCGAGCTAGATATTGGTGGCAATCCATTTTTCAAGATACATTTGAGTATGTTAAGAGATGTAAAACTTGTGAATGACATGATAGTAGGGAGAATAGGAAGTGACCACTTACTCCAATTATGGCTATACTTCCATTTGAGAAGTGGGACTTAGATTTTATGGGTCCTATTACCCCATCCTCTTCTATGTAGAAGACATATATCATAGTGGCGATTGACTATTTTACAAAGTGGTCAAAAGCACGAGTGACAAGGAAGGACAATGCAAAAGAGATTGTGAGTTTCCTATTAGAGCAGATTATATGCTAATTTGGTCCGCCAAAAGAATTAATATCGGACCGTGGAACCCATTTCCTAAATAAGGTGATCAAAAACGTGAATGAAGCATGGAAAATTAAGCACATTAAAACAACTCCTTATAACCCACAAGTAAATGGGCAAGTTAAAATTACTAACAAGTAGCTTATTGGTATTTTATCAAAAATAGTGTCCAAAAAGAAATGAGACCGGGATAAGAAACTATATGTGGCGGTGTGGGCGTATAACACAATGTTTAAATGATCCATTGGCCACACCCCATTCAAGCTAGTCTATGGGGAGGAGTGTGTTTACCCTTAGAGATTGAGTTGCCAACTATAAGATTTGCAATCAATCATTCTTCGGGTAATGAGGATGTCCTTTCCTAGCGCTTTACAATCTTATCCCACTTGGATGAGCTCAAATTGTAGAGTTTGTTACACTAGGAAGTGGCCAAGCGTCAGATGAAGCAGTTGCATGATTTAAAAGTAAAGAAATATACCTTTAAGAAGGGACAATTGGTTCTATATTATGATGCACCTAGAGAATTCTTTCCAAGAAAACTTGAGCCCAAATGGGACAGCCCATACAAGATCATAAGGATAGGGAAAAATAAGTCCACAACATTATTTGTTGATCTTGAGAGAGGGGAATTTAAAAATAAGGTTAATCTTAATAAGATTAAACGTTATTATTTCTAAATGCACTAATGAAATAAATATCTTCCAGGTCAATGCGAGGCTAATGCAAAACTTGCAAAAGAAAATATTGGTTGATGGGGTGGCTTATTCCTTACTTGGAACACCCATACTTGGAGTAGCGATATCATCAGGGAAAGCTTATGTGATGGAGTAAAGGATATAAAGTGATTGAGAAAGAGAACATATCATTTATCTAGGAAATCAAAGTCTTCTATCATCATTTCTTACAAATTTTGACAAGCATCCTTATTATATTCAATGAAGAAGGTGGGATGGAACCTTCAGGACATCCTATGAATATACTAAAATTTGACTATCATAATTATGGGTAGAGGTGACGATGGCTGGCTATGTGAATCCATTGTGGACATACACATTATAAATTGATAAAGTATCTAGGGGTCCCAACAAGAAACGAAGTATAAGGGTAGTTATTAGAGATCCCCGACATAGAGTCGTGATGAAATTAGCTATTTATCTCGCGGTTGGATCTACCAATAACATGGCGGAATAAAAAGCTTTAATCATGGGCTTGAATATTGCTGAGAAGGGTAGTATCTATCATTTGTTAGTAAAGGGGGATTCCCAATTGATATTGAACCAACTAAATGGAACTTACACAGTAAGAAATCCCATTCTTTCTATGTATTATCACACTACTATGACCGTGCTCGATGGTTTTGAGAGAGTGTCTCCTCAATTGGTTCCACGTTATTGGAATCAATTTGCAAACTTGTTAGAAAACTTTGCTTATGAAGAAGACATTGTCTACAACTGTGGTCCTATTTTGGCTATCTCTATCAATGATGAGATAGGACCCGGTCGATTATGGGGCCTTTTATCAGAACATGCCTAATAGCATGTGATGGTTAGTATGGGTGATGCAAAGAGTGGCCGAGACCCATTTGCCTTTGTTATCTTGGGCCCATAGGTTGGTCAGATGACACGTTATGCATACATCTCTTGCTATTTATGCAGGAGGCATGGGTCACAATCTAATGCATTTAGTTTAGGGCAGTAACCTATTTTGTCCTTGGGATGGAGTATCTTGTTGTATATTAATAAGATTTTACAAGTGAGAATATATATATATAGGACTTTTTTTGTTTTATTTCATTAGGCCAAGAGGGCCCAGGTTTCTTAGGATTTTAATACTTGATTTTTTAAGGCCCAAAGGTTAGTTTTTGTCATGTTTAAATCATTTATTGCTTCAAGCCATGGACTAGTTTTGTTGGGTGTGAACTGTGATATTTTTTAAGGCCAAGAGGGCCATATTTTTGTTTGGTGTAAATACATTCAATGGTTTTCCATTTTAGTAAATTGCATCACACAGGTTGACAAAGTCACGAGAGGAATCCTTTGCTGTGGAGGAGCTTCTTGTGGTCATTCCAAATGGTTTCATCTCTTTTTCGAGTCTTCTTTCCTTAAAAAGATACTGTTATATGTTTATGTAGGGGCTAATATTTTTTTGGTTGTTGGGGATCGACAATCAAGGCATGAAGTCCTAGTGTTTGGTTAGATATATTTGGGGGATATTTGAGTAGTCATCTACCTCTTGTTAGGACATTCTCAGGAATTAAAATACCTATTTTAGAAGGTTTTTCTAATGAACATATCCTTCCTACTTGCTAGGTAGTTGTCCTAGGAGTTCCTGTTAGGGTGAGGCAGTTAGAGAAGCTTGCCAAGATATCAAAATAAGAGCAAGTTTTGAATCTATATTTAAAAAAATATTATAGAGGTGTGTAAAAAGGGGTTCTAACCCCTCAATAAGAAAAGGAAAAGGGACAATAAAAAGTTCATATAAGCAGTTGATTATCACCTTGTGGAGGCTTGGTAGGTTCCTAGGGATGAGTCAACCAATGCCTTATCTTCCTAGGGGTAGCAGCTAACAGAATAGAAAAGAAAGGAAGGTTGGAGTGAAAATAAAAGTGAGTGTTAAAAAAGGATTAAGTGTTACCTCGCGAGTGCTTGGTAGGTTCTTGGGTACCAAGTCAGGACGTGAGGCCAATGTCCTATTCTCCTTAGGTCACTCTATGCTCATCTCCCTCCTTTTTACATGCGTGAGTATGAAAACCGTGAACAGAAAATGTGTTATAAGAAGAAACTATGATGACTAGGCTATAGGAGTCCTTGCCTAGTAGGAAGTCTTAGTCTAGTTGTCCGAAGTTAAGTAGGTAGTTCAGACCTCCCCTAAGATGACCTCTTTGGTGGGATTTTTAGCTAGTCCGTGTTAGAGTAATTGGTTAGAGACTCACTTTGGATTTTTGTCAGATTATACTAGGCCTATCCCTAGTAGATTTTCATTCCTTGATAATATCAAGAGGTAGGAAGAGAGTTGTGATGTGCTTTTTTCTTTTGTATCAGCTTGATGCTCTTTATGATTATGCACATAAAGATTTATTCATGGGATTTGATGGGCTAAGTCACCCTATCCTGTGGTCGCCAATGAGAGTTGGATTTTAGGAGTCAGCTTTAAGCTGTGCTTGAAGTGTTTGAGGTCATCTTTGAAAAAAGAAAGTGTTCGGGAGGTGTCAAATGTCAAATTTTCATGAAAAATCAAACTATGGCAGATGGCCAAGCTGGGAGTTTTTTAGATGCATTTCAACGTCAGGAATCCAACGCAAGTCTTGGTCCCTCAATCGGAGGTTGTTTGACCCCCGCATTTAATCCTCATAAGGTTTAGTGTTATAAAGCAGCTACTAGATGTGGGAGCCAGAAAATGAGTGAGGGAGACCAAGTTAATAGATTACAATACTATAAAGTCACCTGTCCAGATGGATCTTGAATCCGAGTCCATTTGCCCAACCCAAATCAAAATATCCACTTGCAAGGCAATGTGAACACAAAGAGATGAGCTGGTTATTTTAAAATTTTTAACCTTAGGCCTAATAAAAGGCAAAGAAACTCATGAAAATTTGACCAATAGAGGGGGAGGGGGACGCAAATTTTTTTGCATCCCTTCCAAATCGTTTGATGTCTCTTCGATTCACATCCGTTTTTTGGAGAGAGAGAGGGGGAGAGAGAGAGAGAGAGAGAGAGAGAGAGAGAGAGAGAGAGAGAGAGAGAGAGAGATTCTTGATCAGAAAGAGAGAGGAAGGAGATGACTGTAATATGGTTTATTTTCATGGAGGATTAAGAAATTTGATTTTCTAGTATTTCCCTCTCCTCTTTCCTCTTAGCAGTTGTTCATATGCATCATTAAAGATAGAAGGAGGCGATTGTGATGAAGAATCCAAAGCAAATGATGATGCTAGAGCGACGGAGGAGGTAGATCGGGCTGAGAGAGTGCATCACCAGCAAAGAAAAAGTGCTAATGGCCTCCCGTCTACGAGCTACAAGCCTTTGAATTATGAAAAATGATTAGAGAAAGTGCTTGATTTTAATTGTGCTTGATTTCTTATATTGCATTCCCTTTGAAACATAAAAGAAAACCAAAAAAAATAATGATATAATAATTTTTCACAAAACCCGCAAGTTGCGGTTTTTATAAAAATACTAGAATTTGGGGTTTTTGTTTTGTGTTTTGGGGTCATATGGGATAAAAATGGATATGAAAATAATGCTAATTGTCCTTGATCACTAACAACTTATAATTCTGAAATATCTCATATTTATGAAGAAAGAAATGAAAAAAATAAAAAATGTGAAATTTAGTTTTTTTTGCTAAAACAATTAGGAAAAAATACATTTCATATTTGTGAGCGTAAAACGAGGCTGGAGAATGAGAATCAAGCCTTATTGAATCCTTGTTTCCATGTTATAGTGTGTTTTTATCACTTTTTATATGAAAATTACATAGAAAATGAACCCTAAACCTTCTCCACGAATGCAAAATCTAAACAGTAGGAGAGATGAGGGTTTGGGAAAGTGGTTAGTTGCTGAAAATGATTCAATTTATGATCTATTTGTCTATGCACAACATATAGGACGGATTATCGTTTGAATAAGGAGACTAGTAGCACGAACAAATTTGGTACTAGTCTCTAGCAATGCCACATGGACGCTTGGTTGGAAAATCATTGAAGAGTTATATTTGCACTTTACCTAGCTAGTTTGAAATGATAAAATTCTTGAGCACAATGGTCATCCACATTTTCATTGAGCATAAGACGCATTGCAATTCCTTTCCAAATATTGACCTACATGGAGTGTGTAAGGAAACCCAAGCTATAGGGTAGAGGAATGATTTCTTCGGGCAAGCTTGGTAAGGAAATCTTAAATCTCTTGGATCGTTCAAATTATATAAGAGTCGAGACTCTTCGTATGTTCTTTATGTTAGAGCAACGCATAGAGGGGGCCAATCCTATCGGTGTGGGAGGGCTGTAGCGAGGTCATGTCATTCAGTCGAAGGGGTGCCTCCTCTATGTGTGTGTTACCTAGTATATTATACCAAGACATGTGGAATATTCCTTTGAGGAGTAGGGAAGGGTAATCATTGGACTACAGTTCATTACAAACACAATATCTTTAGTAGTGATTAGGGTAGTGTGCCCTTGGATGGTCTTGGCCACGAGGCCATGTGGGGTTGTCTTGTGAGTGTTATAGAGGCCCAGCTAGTGCCTATAGCTAGTTTTAGGCTCGTTTTAGGTCCTGACATTTGACCATGTGGCTAAATCTTAATCTCTTTTTGAAGATGGAACTTGATACTATCACCTTTATAGTATCTAGAAAAAGTTTCACCTTCAAGGAAGGGGGTAACAATTTGACCATGTAACCAAATATTCACCATCTTCTAAATTCCCAAAGAATATGAAAATTCCTAAACTCCCTAATATAGTGTTTAGTCAACATCACACACTTAAGTTACACATTTGAAAGATCTGCCAAGTACGATTTCCTTCCTCACATTCTCTCTATTGTAGGGAGCACATAAAACATAGATGACTAGCTTTTGGACACATGCGTGTGTAGTTAGATGCCCATGCATAGATGGATGCACACATGTGTAGTTGAATGCTCACATGGATGCACATATATGTGAATCTAAAAAATTTAGCAAGCCAATCTATGGTGGCCAACTATGTATGATAATGTTTGCAAGTGGATCGAGTACTGTGATTCCTATCAATGGGGTTGAGCTAGAGATCTCTTACCATTCCAACCAACCCTACCACTCGAACCTTTTGAGAAGTGGGGATTGGACTTTGTTGTGGTCCCATCTCTCCAGTTGCTACCTACACCCACAAAAAGTACATTATGATGGCAATTGACTACTGTACCAAATGGGTAGAAGCTGATGGATAGAAGCTACACAATACCACCAAGCCAGTAGCTAAATGTTCATTATGGGATATCTTCACAAGGTATGGCGTGCCAATAAATTTGTTTAGTGATCAAGGTACACACTTTGTAAATAAGTTCATCAAAGAGATCACCTCATTATTTCTAATTATACATTAAAAATTATATCCTTACTATCTTCAAGTCAATGGTTTAGCAGATCCACCAACAAAGTTCTATGCAAGATTCTAACCAAATTGATAGATTAGAATTGAGAATATTGGGATACTAAGCTTCCCACTACACTTTGTGCCTTCCAAACATCCTTGAAGATTGCAACCAGTATGACTCCCTACAAGTTAGCCTTTAGGTTGGAAGCCATTACACCACTGGAATTTATAGTCCCTAATTTTTTTATTGGCGATATGAGATCACCTCATTCTAGAGGAATAACTCCCATTCCATGTGGAAGTCATAATCTAGCTCAAAGAAGTTTGGACCTATATCCAATCCTCAGTCTAAGGCCAGTAAAAATACCAAGTCAATCGACTATCCAAGAATCCATTGTTCTGGAAGGGCCAACTTGACTTGGTTTTCAAAACCCAGATGGGAAAAATCCTGGGCAAGCTCACATTTTGGTGGAGTGGTCTTTTTAGGTATTTCATGACTTTGATACTAATTTGTTTTATATAATTAACTTACAAGACAAGTCAAAGTAGGAGGCCCTCAAGTTCTTATTCGAGCATCTCTACTTGCAGGCCAAACTCCTTCAGCATTTTTAGGAAGGTAGGCTTTCTCTTTTTTTTCCCTTCTTCTCCTATTGAACAGCCCCCATAAAGCCACCTCAAAATTTTCCTTGCCTAAGAAGGCCACCTTCGCCACCAACCTCTCCACCAAATAAGCCCTTCTGAAGTCAAAGGGCTAGAAACGCCTACAAGAAAAAGACCCCCAATAGGAGAACAAGCCCCTTGCCATAGCAATCACAAATGCCATAGGCCATAGCACCACCCTTATTATTACCCACAGCCCCTCCCCAATATTAGGCCTACACCCTTGATCCTCATTCTCTAAGAGTTCAACTAGAAAATGACTCTCTAGTCATCAAAATTCATCAATTGGTTCTTTACTTGTAGAAATACTAGTGGTAAGAGCTCTCTATGCACATTGACCCCCTAAAAAAGGTGAGCACTTCCCTCTTCAAGCAGCTTACTAGAGAGATGCTACCCTCCATGACCATCGGCAATGGTTGAAAGCATGTCAAAATGCCTACCTCACCTTTGTCAATGATTCCTGAGAGTAAAACCCAGAAGTAGGAGAGAATGTGTTTCTCCAAGCTTGAGTGGCTGGAGTGAAGAATTTGGATAGTGTAACCCCACTTGCCCTAGAGATCATTAGGGAAATCTAGTAGAAGTACAAGCGGGAGTGGATCAACCAACTGGAAAAAGCTAAAACATGAACTCTAGGCCACCATGATAGACTCTTGCTCCAATCTCCCATCTGTTTCATGATAAACTAGATGAGCCGGTGGACTTTGCTAAGTTTCTTCCTCCCAAACTATTTTCTCTTTTCATTCTATCCGTGTTTTTTACAAAATTGGATCTCTACCACAAAATTTGGCCAAAACCCCTATCAAGAGCCTTACCATATCACTTTGGGTTTACTCTTCAAGCACTAGGTAAGCTACATTGCTTCTCGATTATGATAACTCAAGGAAATGGGGGGAACAAGTTCCTAGGACAGATGCCAATGTAAAGGGTAAAAGGGATTGTTATCTTAGTGAAGATGGAAATGGATTATACATAGGAGTTGAGTGAGTGCATAGATTTTCCAAAAGACAAGTCCCCAACTACACGTGGGTTCCGCCTGCATTACTAAGATTTGGAATCTATCACCATCATTAGAGGACACCTCACCTTAGTACACAAGTCAATATCCACATCATGGAGTCATTTGGATCTTACACAAAAGCTTACAAGCATGGACCCCTTCTGTCACATGCTTAAATGTATTTATATATATTAAAGGAACTAAAGTCAAAGTAACTTTTGGAATCCATTTTTTATAATCTCAATAACTCCCAAGGGAAAGAAAATTTCAAGAAAATTCTTGCGCTACCCGATCAGATTCGACCTAGTCTACAAAGTTGTAGAAGAAACTTTTTTTAGATTCTTCACCGGTTTGAAGTTACGAAGGCACAAACTGCTGGCTACATGCAAGTTTTTTCTCTCTTTCACCACATCAACTTTCCATTCTATCCCTCTTGTAAATATATTATAATAATGTGCTTTGGACATCCACCTCTTGTAATCTAGCTCCCTTTCTCTATTTTGTCTACCACCACCCTTGGCTTCTTGCATGTTGACCAAGGTGGGGACTTGTCCCATCCACTATTCTCCATATTTTCAAAGATGCCATACATCATCTAGGATTATGTTAATCAAGAAGATTAGCTTAATCAATCCCTCTCATAGAGGCTATACAAGGAACCCATGGAGATGTAAAGAGACAAGGAGAATGACAAGTACATGAGAGCACTCTAGAATACCCTGATGCTAGTCTATCTTTTTTATGTAAGTTATGAGTGAGTCTCTTTTATTATGTAGCATAATGGCAAGCTTCGTCTACCTCTTCTCCTCTCGTCTCTCTCTCTTCTCATCTTCTCATTCCATGAATATATAATGGCAACCTTCCTCTACTTCTTCTTCTCTTACCTCTTCTCCTCTCGTCTCTCTCTCTTCTCATCTTCTCATTCCATGAATATATAATGGCAACCTTCCTCTACTTCTTCTTCTCTTGTCTCCCTCTCTTCTCATCTCTCTCTCTCATATTCTAATATGGTTTCTAGTACATATATTCTCTCTCGTGAAGTTCTATCTTGGCTATTTCCATTCTCTTTGAGGAAAGGGATGTCATATCCCATCCTCCCTTTGGCTAGGTGGTGCCTCTCTTTAGTTCTCTTAGTGAGGATTGGAGGTTGGGTGGGTAAGATGCAACCCATTCATCTTTTCAGCTCTCATTTTTTGTGCCCCCACCGAGGAGTTCTCAAGCTATGCTCTACAATTTCTATGAAGGAAGAAACATCAAAGGAGTTTTCCTCTTCTTCAATGAGTGTCTATTAAGGAATCACTAAGGAGGAATATTCATCAAACCCTATTAAAGGGATTCATTGCTCAAGATGTAACGTGTCCACCTCTTCCCTTTCAGGACATGTCTTAATAGTCCATCGGAAAGAGAGTCTAGAAAGCTTCGCCCGGCACTCCCATGGAATGTTACGAGGTTTGTGATCTAGGACATTCCGTGTCTGCCACGTAGCGGAAGTATTCCGGCCATTCCCACTTAGGACCAACCTGAATCAGGGTTTCTCCTAATGATAGTTTTTCTAAATGGCAACTAGTATCAAACCCCAAGCGAACTACTTATGCAAAAACGCCAGGGCCGAAGCGGATTCACGCTGTACTTGGTTCAAGGAGAATGGGAAACGAGAGGGATGCAAGGCTCGACCTCTCTGCCATAAGGCATAGTCCCATTCCGTTCCCCTAAAACAACATAAATTGGGATTATTATAACCTAGACTCTAGGTTAGCGCCCTTGCTATTCATTTCCTTTGAGAATATCTCCTTGCTGTCCATCACGATGAGAAAAGTTCCCGGCCAACCGAGACCACCCATCTGTAGGACACAGACCCATGGCCACATCCACTGCACTTTCCTCCAGGTTGCTTTAGTTGTCTAATTACCTACCACATTTAGTTGGACATGCATCAAGTAGCTTCCTTAATTAGCTCGTTAGACACTGGTTCCTTACGTAATCTTAGCACTTGACATAGAAAAACAATGTCAAACAAGTTCCTTTTTAACAGGTTATCTTATTTATCTTTGGAATACATCCATAAAGTCTAGCCTGCAGACTAATCCATAATCCGCCCTAAGGCTATCCATAATCCGCTCGAAGGCTCTCGAGCAATCCACAGGGATTACTAATCCAAGATTCCACCCGTAGACTAGTATGCGGTCCTCAAGATCCAATCCCAAGTCACATTGGCCTCTTGGGCAGGGCCCAGAAGGCAAGGGACTTACGGCCAGAGCCCCCTGGCACCCAAGCATCCACGTTCCCGGCGCGGCTAACAATCCCCTTGGTTAGGGTCAGGCAGACAGTTCGGGGTAACTGAGGCTGCCTCTCCCTTCAAGCCTTCGACCTGAAGCATTAGATATCTTTCCATCCTTTAGTTCCTTGAGAAAACAAAGCAAATAGTGCTCTCTAAACTCTTACAAGCACAATCGTTTCCAGTGGTCGTTATTTGGCCAACTACTAAGGAGTGAATCCTTCTCATTGAATGAATCTAGCATTCAATCCGGGATCAATTGTGACTTGGCAAGATCCCCAAGAGTTTGTCTGTTCTCCCTTTTTTCCTTGGGTTAAGGCCATGCCCTATTAACCCAACTTAACCAATACCTTAGGTTTTATTAACAATAAATCATGGCGACCATGTCACTCCAAATTATGAATTGGTCCTTTGCTTCCAAGCAAATACCTAATTCCCTTATCTTGGCAAAATTTCCCCCCAAGAAAGGTGTTGTAGCAGGAGGGCTACTCATCCTCTTGCAAGTTAAACTTGCGCAAGAATCTGCCAATCTCATTCTAGGGAAATGGCAATTCTCTTGTGATCAAACCACAAGATCATGCGACGTTGCAACTTGTTGCACAAGTGTCACATCTATTCCATGGGATCTTTTCACCCATCAAACGACGTCTTCTGGTCACGAAATCATGATTAGACAAGAAGCAGGGTTCATGGTGTCTTATTATCCAACCCATTCCCAATTGCACTAGGCCAACAACGTTCCATCCTAGGGGTTCCAACTCAATCAGAGTTTCAACATTTGATCGAGTGATCCCTAGTGTAGAAACCCTAGATTGTTTCTTGCAAGCGCATCCAATTGTCCCTACATTCCGTGAATGTGGGTAGGACCTTTGGGTATGAGGATTTCGACTTGGTAGCAAGTGCGAAACTAGGTCAAGTCCTCAATGTGCTAAACCCTAGTTAGCACTTGGAGTATTTTATTGTATCCATTTAATCATCCTAAGCGAATCCAATGCGGTTTAGGTGTTTTAGGTAATCCAGTTTACTTGTCTTACGACAAGGACGAATCATTCCTAAAGATGTTGTCTTGATCTAAAAGGGGGAAAACTAGTTGCATTACAACACAATTCTCGTAAGCACACCATTCATTGCCTCTATGTACGATTAGATTCACAAACCCTAACTTTTCTTGTTAAGACCAAAGCGCATGTTAAATTTTGGCATAACTTTCATTGATCCTACTAGGACATGCATTCATGATTCATGCCACTAAGCTTTTAAGATTTTATGCTTAAATGAACCATGCAGCCTTTCCCTAGCTACATCTCTTGATGAATGAAATTATTTGTACGATGAATATGCATTATGCAACCTTTCCTAACTACTACGTAGTTAAATTAGATTCATGCCAATTGAAGCTAGAGTTAACCTACTTTATGCAACCCTTAGAATCTTTTCCATGCTTTGCTATTTCCTACGGTTGATAACGACTTCCTTAATGAATCCTTACAAAGGAGATTTTCAAAAAAAAAATACAACATGCAATTTAATCTTTCCATGCCTAATCAAAGGTGTACTTTAATCATTTTGACCTTGTAAAGCTAGGCAATAGGCGTTCTAGACCATCACTTTGAAATGCACAAAAGGCAACTTGCTAATAAGGTCCTAAAATGCATAGACACCTTATGTTTTTTTTTTTCATTCATTCCATTGAAAGTACCAATGACCAATCTTCATATCGTGAGTTACTTCTAGTAAATTTCAAATAGCCAATTTATTTCTATCGCATTTTAGCTAGGTGGATTTGACAAGCATAAGTGCATCCTAGTTCCATGAAATAACCATGCATAATAGAAATACTTCTACGTAAATAAAAAATAGGAAGAAAACCTAGAGTTGTGGGCTCGGTTTGATATCCACATGAATACTAGGAGATGATCCTCCTGTAGGCACGTGTTGTGACTTTTTAGGGGCCATCGCAGACGTGATTTCGGCTTCTGGTATGCCTTCGCAGTCTACAAATTACTCACCTCGGTATGCAGCCTTGCGGGAATGGAGACTTTAAATCTCGGGCTAGGAATGGGCTTGTGGGTGATTGGTGGAAAAGGGGCTTTATAGACATCCTCTTCTTCAAAGTCCCGGGGTGGGCTTGTGGGTGATTGGTGGGAAGGGGCTTTATAGACTTCCTCTTCTTCTCTTCAAAGTCCCGGGGGGTGTAGGAATGGACTTATTGGGGAATCTAGTGGGAAGAGGGGCTTAGGGAAGCCCCCTTAGAAGCTTCTTACAACGATCAGAGGACTGCGTGGATGAGAGGAGGGGGTAGTAATGGGTGGAAGATGACATCTTGAAGGTGGCCCAGAATTAGCACACTGAAACGGCGGCCGTCAAATGGGATGGCGGCAACAAACTCAGCTGATAGCTGGTGGCATCTCGGCAATGGCAGCAACGGCCGGTGCAACTTCCCTCTCTCTCTCTATGCAGCACTGCCTGTCCCTCAACCAGCGACCTCTAGTCTCTTTCTTCCTTCCTCCACACAACCTCTCTGCTTCCTCCCTTTTTTCCACCCCCCTCCACTAAGGGAGGTTTTATTTAGGTCAAGGGGGGAGAGGGGACCTCCCCCACGTGGCTATGCATGTAGTCCACGTCTCCCCCTTGTAATCACCTCTCCCACCTAGCCATCCCCTTCCCTCAGCCACGTATCGTCTGGGGAAAAATAAGTAAAAAAATTTGCTACAAATTTCACCTTTATCCACTTAACCTCCTCCCAAGTGGGAGTTTTCCTGTGGTTTATGCAGTTTTGAACCCTGGTCCCGGTTTGCCAATGTGGAGGCCTTGATTCTCACGTGCGGTTTACAGTTTTACACTACTGGTATTTCCCATATTGAGAATAATCTTTGCATGAATTTCACGCGATGTGCAGGAAGTCGGTCTAGTAATATTTTTATGTTGAAATATTACATTCTTTCCCCCTTGGAGGAATTGAGATGTCCTCATCTCGAGATGAACTGGGGATATAGTTGGATGAGAGTGCTTTCATCCATCCAAGTGGCATTCTCCTCGGGATAATCTTTCCACTGGACGAGGCATTCTCTCAAGGTTCTGGATCTCAGTTGTCTCTCCCTAACATTTAAGATCCTGTTAGGCTGTAGCTAAAGGACTCCTTGGCTAGGAATTAAAACTTGTTGGTCATCAAGTACATGGCTAGGATTAGGTACATACTTCTTCAATAGGCTGATATGGAATACATTATGAACCTTTAGGTTCTCAGGGAGTTGTAGTCTATAAGCATTGGGTCCTAGGCACTTGAGGATCTTGTATGGCCCACAATACCTAGGACTTAGCTTCTTGCAATCTCCTAAGGATAGGGAACTCTTCTTTGGCCGTACGCAAATGAAGACCATGTCTCCTTTCTTGAAGGTTCTATCTTGATGCTTCAAATCCACATATGCCTTTTGTCTATCCTTGGCTGGTTGGATGTCTTGTCTAATTGACTTCATTTGGTCATCCATCTCTTCCAGCATCTGCCTTGAAGCTTTAACCCTCAAGGTTGGATCTGAGAAGTCTAGGGGACTTCGACAATCATGCCCATACAATGCTTGAAAAGGGGTCATCTGAATGCTTTGTTGGTAAGAAGCATTGTAGGCAAACTCAACCAAGGGCAAGTATTGAATCCACCTTTTTGGTTCACGGAGCAGTGTGCCCTTAGCATATCCTCGATAACTTGATTGACTCGCTCCATATGGCCATCAATTTGGGGATGATAAGCTATACTAAAATAGAGTTGAGTCCCAATGGCTTCAAAGATAGCTCTCCAAAAGTGTGATGTGAAGAGAGAATCATGATCACTAATGATTCTTCTGGGTAACCCATGTAGCTTGAATATCTCCTTGATAAATAGCCTTGCAATGTCTGAGGCTTTATAGTTTGTCTTAAGTGGAATAAGGTGTGCAACCTTAGCAAGCATGTCAACCACAACCATGATGGAGTTGTATCCTACCTGAACTTGGGGTAGGCCAACAACAAAGTCCATACTAATGATTTCCCATTTCATTAGGGGAATGTCAAGTGGTTGCAACTTTTCTGGCATTTTGACATGTTCGGCCTTAATACGTTGACAAGGCAAACACTCAGTGACGTATTTGAGAACACCACTTTTAATCCTCTCCCAATAGTAGCTCTTCCTAACTGCATTGAGAGTCTTGGCATAGCCAGGATGTCGTGAGAAAAGGGGAATCATGAGCTTCCCACATTATCTTCTGCTTGAGTGACTGGCTTGCCGGTATGCATAATCTCGTTCTATACTAGACAAGTCCACTATTGATAGAGAATTCATGATACTTAGCCTGTAGCTTTTGATCCTGATCCTTGATAGGGATCTCCCTTAGCATCTTTTGATAGGTTGGATCATGGTATGCTTCTTCTCTAGCTATTTCAAGTATTGGGTTGTTTGGCATGGATACCTTTGTGGCTAGAGATCTAGCTGTTGATGGATTTTGCAAGATTAGAGAATTAAGGAATGCCTTGCAACTGAGTGCATTGGCAACTACATTCTTCTTTCTAGGTCGGTATTTGATTTCAAAATCATACTCCTCCAGCACTTCAATCAACTGATGTTGCCTCATGTTGAGCTCATTCTGGGTAAAGATCCACTTGAGGCTTTTATGATCCGTTACTAGAGTAAAGTTGTTACCCAACATGTAGTGTCTCCAAAGCTTTAGATCATGGATGGTAGCTAACAGTTCTAGATCATGGGTAGCATAATTCTTATCATGGCTCTTCAGTTTCCTCGAAGAGTATGCTACAGGATGACCTTCTTGCATGAGCACACATCCTAAGGTAAGCGTGCTAACATCAGTTACTACTTTGAACTCCTTTTACTGAGGTCCAAAAGTTTCAGGATAGGTGCTGATACCAAACTTTTCTTTAATCTATCAAAGCTAGATTGTTCGGAAGCTGACCATGCAATGGATGTTTGCTTCTTCAGTAGATCCGTCAGAGGTGTTGCAATCAAAGCATAGTTTTTGATAAAGACCCTATACCATCCTTTCAATCCAAGAAAACTGTGTATTTCTTTGATAGTTATTGGTATTGGCCATTCTAGAATATCTCTAACTTTGGTGAGATCCACTGAGATTCCTTCCACTGATACGATGAATCCCAAATATTCAATTTGACGTTTGAAGAATGCACACTTCTTCATCTTAGCATAGAGCTTGTGTGCCCTCATTATCTCAAGGACAATCCAAAGCTGGGGTTCATGATCTTCTTTTTGTTTAGAATAGACTAAGGTGTCATCAAAGAATACGAGTACGAAGTCATCAAGATATGGCCTAAAGATATCCTGCATTTACCTGTTGAAGGTGGCAAGTGCATTCGTCAGCCCGAATGACATGACTAGGAACTCAAAGTGTCCATATCTTGTGTTGAAGGCTGTCTTTGGGATATCTTCTTCCATGATCCTTATCTGATAGTAACCAAACCTGAGTTCAATCTTGGAGAAAATCTTCGCATCCTAAAGATAGTCAAGAAGCTCGTCTATTCTAGGAATAGGGTATTTGTTCTTAACGGTTGATTGATTCAACCCTCTGTAATCAATACACAGTCGAAGCGTTCCATCTTTCTTTTTTTGGAACAACACTAGAGCTCCCCATGGTGAACTGCTAGGACGGATGTAGCCTCTAACAGTTGCTTGAGTTGCTCCTTCAACTCAATTGCTTCCGGGATGGACATTCTATAAGGCCTCTTTGCGATTGGCACAACTCCTGGCACTAGCTTGATCTCATGATCCACTTCTCTTTGAGGTGGGAGTTCTGTCAGCTCTTCCAGAAATACGTCTGTGTACTCCTTTAGCCATGGGGGTTCTTCACTAGACTCATGCTTCTGATCTAGCTTATTAAGCTTAATCAAGTAGAGAGGTAGTCCCTTTCTAACTCCCTTTATAATCCGAGATGCTTTAGCCAATTGAATTTTCGGCTTTCCAGCCTCTCCTTGAGTTGTTACCAATTCCCCTTCAGAATTTCGAAAGGAAACTTGGCCCTTTCCACAATGAATGTGGACATCCTTAGGTTTAAGGCAATCCATTCCAAGTAAACACTCATGGATACCTAGGTTCATGACCCTGAATTTGACCGAAGTCATCTTTCCTCCTAGAAAGAATTCCACCTTAGGAGTTTGCCTGGTACAAGTGACCTCACGACCATTTGCTAATTCCACAAGCAAGGTAGGTGCTTCTACTGTGGCTATTCCTAATCTTCTTGCACAAGCTGGTGAGATAAAGGAATGTGTATTGCCACAATCAATCAAGGTTTTGAAATCTTTACCTTGATAGTCCGATGGTGTCTGAATCACCGAAAACTGGCTATTCAGGCCTTTCTTGTGAAGGGCAGCATGGACTGTTGCCCTTTCAAACTTTACTTCCATGGTCTGATCTTCTTCTTCACACATTTCCTTATTGGCAACACAGGTGATTCTTCCTGTGCCTTGGGTGGCTACTCCCTGGTGGCCACGACCAATTTCTTGGAAAGGAGCTTGACGATGTCCTCCACCAAGCTTGGGACATTGCCTTTTGAAATGACCGGGCTCGTTGCAGTGGAAAGAACGGAGATTTCGGCCATTGCTTTGGGTAGGGACAAAGTTGTTGACATTATTGGTCCTTGCTTTCTTTCTTTTTCCCCGGTTTTGACCTTGAACTCTCTTCACTTGGGGCCTATATGATCCTCTATTCTGGTCATTATAAGACCAAGTTTTGTTACTTCTTGGCCTAGCTTGCACCTCCTGAATTATGGGCACAACTCGAATGAGTGCATCTTGTAGATCTGTTGGGAGCATAGATTCGAGGCGGGTATTCACTAGTGGGTTTAAACCAGCACAAAATTTCGACACTTGCTATGTCATATCCATCTGTGGCGCATACTTCAGAAGTGAGACAAATTTTAAGTAGTATGCGTCAAGAGTGAGATCCACTTGTTTCAGCTCATAGAGCTCATTCATTTTCTGCATGTAATACATAGGTGGTAAGTATCTTCCTTGCACAGCTTTCTTCAGCTTTTCCCAAGTAACGGATCCTTCCGAGATCCCTTGATCTCTACACCATTGCTTCCACCAAAGCTTGGCTTTGCCGATGAGCTTCAGCTTGGCGAGCATAGCTTGGTTGGCGAGTGTAGTACCGGCCGCTTCAAAGTAATCTTCCATGGACTCTATTCAAATCTTAGCATCCGCTTGGATAGTCCTACATTTCCTACCAAATTTTGGCGACTTCATCTACTTGAGAAGAAACGTCTTCTCCTGGATCACAGCTGTACTTCATGTAGGGGGCGGACTGGGAATCTATACCTAGGGTTGTGCCTGGATAGAGGATTCTTAACATTATAACTTGCTAATCGTTATGATTTATATTTCATACCCAATTCAACTATCAACCAAGAACCCTAGCCACTTAACTTTTTATCAATTCTCATAGACAAGACAGACATTGATAAAAAGAAGTCTTATTTTATTTATATGGACATAACCCTTTCAGAGTATAATAATTCTTGGGATGATAGAGCAACTATTACATTAGTTCGAGGAGAATAATGTTGTGTTATATCTAGCTACGGAAACTTGATAATAGTATGGTTTCAGGTCATGGATCTTCAGGAATCGATAAGTCATCGGAAGATTAGGGTATCCTTTCCTTTGGTACCCATTCTTCTCGTAGCATCCGAGCACCTTGATCCTGTCGGCGAGGATTATGCAGGTCACTTCCTCGTATACATATGAGTTCAGCTCAGCCCTACGACCTTCGATATGTAAAGTTGAGTTTACGTGAGCCTCCACATAAATTAACAGCTTCACGATCTTCAGGTCCTCCAACCACTTGATCCTCTTTAGGTTGGTTCGAAGGTATGCAAACCGGTGGGCAGCTATGTAGTAGATTCCTGAGTCACCCGTCCATCTCCGTTCCACGTACAAAGGTGATGGATTATAGATACAGTCTAGCACTACAACAGAAACGAAGCGTAGACATGCATGCTAGACGCGCAAAGTCGGGCGCATCTATCACAGTGTCTATAAGTGCGTGTAAACGTGCGTGTAAATAGACGCGAATTTTGCGTCTATATATCCACGCAAATAGACGTGCTAGCAGACGCACAATTATTTAACCACCTAAAATTAGCAATTCACATAATTAAAAAACCAAAGTTAATAATTATTTAACCACCTGAAATTGATTCTTGAGCATGCACATGTGCGCATGATAAAAACCATAGAATTAAGAATACACATTGAATCATTGAATTAAAAAAATAGTTAATAGCCTGATCAAGAAGTATTTTCTTTTAACACATTTTTTCTTTTAGGTTTTTTGATTGATTCTTCCATACTCCGACATGTAAAAAGGAGGGAGCTGAGCATAGTGACCTAAGGAGAATAGGGCATCGGCCTCAGGTTCTGTCTCAGTACTCAAGAACCCACCAAGCCCTCACAAGGCGACACTTAATCATTTTCTGACGCTCACTTTTATTTTCACTCCAACCTTCCTTACTTTCTTCTTTTCCAGCAAGATGCCACCCCTAGGAAGACAAGGCATCGGCCCTGGGTCAGACTCATCCTGAGGAACCTACCAGGCCTTCGCAAGGCGATGATCAACTGCTTATAAATTTTCCTTTCTTTCCTTTTCTATTGTTATGGGGGGTTAGAACCCCTTTCTACACACCTTTGTATATATTTATTTTCTTTGAGATATTCATGGGTTTTTTCTCTCTATCATCATCATTTTTCCTCTAGTAGGCTTCTCTAACTGCCTCACAACTAACAAAAACTCCTAGAACGGACGCCTAGAAGGCTAGCAGAGTAGGGTCACTAGGACTACCTTCTAAAATAGGTCTTTCGATGCCTGGAAATGTCTTTACAGGAGGCAACAACTACTCAAACGTCCCCCAGACATACCTAACCTAAACCTGGGACTTCATGCCTTGAACACCGGTTCCCCAATAGGAAAAGAAAATCCCCTACAAGTACACAGACATATATAGCATAAAAACACGTTACTCACAAAGGAGTGATATCACTTGGATAGGGCCACGAGAAGCTTCCGCGCAACAAAAGGCTCCTTCCAAGCTCTTCTTTGAACCTGTCTAGCACAAGACTAAAACAAGAAACCATTAACTGCACCCGCACTAAATAGACAACTGGCCCTCTTGGCCTAACGAAATAAAACACTTCACTTGAAAAACTGATCGGCCCTCTTGGCCTAATGCAATAAAGAATTTAAAACCTCGCAAAACTGGCCCTCTTGGCCTAACGAGATCAAACGGAATAGCACCTACACATCCCTACCTAAAATAATGCTGATATACAATAATATACTCCTTTCCAAGG
Source organism: Lygodium microphyllum (assembly GCF_053477565.2). Taxonomy (NCBI): domain Eukaryota; kingdom Viridiplantae; phylum Streptophyta; class Polypodiopsida; order Schizaeales; family Lygodiaceae; genus Lygodium; species Lygodium microphyllum. The sequence goes on from NC_141135.1 coordinate 117,978,318, forward strand.
AGGAAAAATAGGGCTCACAACCCTAAACTAAATGCATAAGGTTATGAACCATCCCTCCTGCATATATAGCAAGAGGCGTATGCATAACATATTGTCTAATCAGCCTATGGGTCCAGGATAACAATGGTAGATTAGTCTCGACTACTCTTTGCATCATCCATATCAACCATTGCCTGCCATATATTGCATGCTCTGATAACATTCCCCACAAGCGACCGGGTCCTATCTCATTATTGATAGCAATATCCAAACTAGGACCACAGTTGAAGAAAATGTCTTCTTCATAAGCAAGATTTTCCAGTGAATCTTGAAACTGATTCCAGTAACCTGGAATCAGCTGAAAAGATACTCTCTCAAACTCCTCAAGTAGGGTCATCGCAGTTCGATGATACATACAAAGGATGGGATTCCACACTGTGTATGTCCCATCTAGCTGATTCAAGATCATCTGGGAATCCCCTTTTACTAACAATCGCCAAATACCACCTTGTTTGGCAATATGCAGTCCCATAATCAAGACTTTATGCTCCGCCATATTGTTAGTGAATCCTACCCCGAGATAAGCAGTTAACTTTATCGTAACTCTACGTCGGGGATCTCGGATTAATACTCCAATACTCCCTTTTTTATTAGGGCCCCTGGACACTCCGTCAAAATATAATGTGTACGTCCACAATGGGTTTACATAGCCTGCCATTACGAACTCCTCTACTCGTAATTATGATAGTCAAAATTTAGCATGTTGAGAGGATGAACTGACGGCCCCTTCCCACCTTCTTCATTAAACTCAACAGGGATACTTGTCAACATTCGTAAGCAGTGATGGTAGAAGAATTTGATCTCCCACACAAAGGTTCCGTCTTCTTGCTCAATCACTTCGTATCCTTTGCTCCACCAGATGAGTTTCCCTTGATGGTATCTCTGCTCCAGACATGGGTGCTCCAAATAAGGAATTAGCCGCCCCATCAACCAGCTTTAAGCTCTTTTACAGGTCTCAAATCATCCCCAGCATGGACCTGCAATGCGTTTTCCTGTATTAGCATACTTAGAAATAATAAGGTTTAATCTTATTAAGATTAACCTTATTTTTAAACTCTACTCCCTATAGATCAGCTAGTAGAGCCGTAGACCTATTTTTCCCTAGCCTGACAATCTTGTAGGGGCCATCCCATTTAGGTTCCAGCTTCCTTGGAAACAACTCCCTACGCGCATCACAATACAAAAATAATTGCCCTTTTTTAAAGGTATACTTCTTTGCTTTAAGGTCATGCAACTGCTTCATCCGACGTTTAGCTACCTCCTGATGTAATAAGCTCTGTAATTTCAACTCATCCAGGTGGGCTATGGTTATGAAACGTTCAAAGAGTGAATCCTCATCTCCCAAAGAGTGGTTAATTGCAAACCGTATGGTTGGTAACTCAATTTCAAGGGGTAACACACACTCTTCCCCATAAACCAATTTAAATGGAGTATGGCAGGTAGCCCGCTTGAACATTGTATTGTACGCCCATGCTGCCACATACAACTTCTTGTCCCAGTCTCGTTTCTTCTCAGAGACTATTTTAGACAAGATACCCACAAGCTGCTTATTAGTACTCTCGACTTGTCCGTTTGCTTGCAGATTATAAGGGGTTGTTTTATTATGCTTGATTTGCCAAGCTTCAGTCAAACTTTTGATCACTTTATTCAAAAAGTGGGTTCCACGGTCCCCGACACTAGTTCCTTTGGTGGACCGAAACGGCAGATAATCTACTCTAAAAGGAAACTTGCAGTCTCTTTTGCATTGTCCAGCCTCGTCACCCGCGCTTCTGACCATTTTGTAAAATAATCAGTTGCTACTATAATGTATCTCTTCTGGGTAGTAGACAACGGGGTGATAGGACCCACAAAGTCAATGCCCCACTTCTCAAATGGAAGGACAACCATGATAGGCGTAAGTGGGTGTTTCCTATTCTCTGTACTGTCATGTCTTTGACAAGTATCACATCTCTTAACGTACTCAAAGGCATCTTGGAAGATGGATGGCCACCAATATCTAGCTCTTAAAGCTTTCTGTGCCGTCAACCATCCCGCAAAGTGCCCTCCACATGCAGAGTCATGGCACTCTTCCAAAATAAAAGGAACCTCGTCAGGCATCACACATCGATGGTAGATATCATCAACACCCTACCGATATAGTATTCCTGCGATCAAGGAAAACTTCAAAGCCTGTTGTTTAATTTTCCTCTTTTCAGATTTCGATAAACCAACTTCAGTCTCCCCTATTGATAGATAATGTGTAATAGCAGCATATCAAGATGGGATAGAAGCTGTATCAATTTTAAACATTTCTTCAATATCACTTCCTTTAGCCAAAGACTCTTTCGACTCCTCGAAATCCACAAGGCATTCCACAATACCCTGAAACCTTGGTGGCTTACTCTTAATCTCATAATTGAACTCCTGCAAAGTGATTAACCACTTTGCCAAACGATCAGGCGGTTACAGCTTGTTCATAAGCAACCTAAGCCCTTCCACCTTTGTATAGAACACTACCTTCTCATAGACGATATAGTACCTGAATTTCTTAGTCCCAAAGACCATCGCAAGACACAACTTCTCCATGTAGGTGTAGTTAGTTTCTGAAATGCTCAATTTTCGATTAGCAAAAGCTATCGGATGATACCACTTTTCCTTCCAAATTTGGGCTAAACAGCAGGCTGATACTATGCATGGTGGCTGCTGAAAATATATAAAATACCTCGCCTCTTTTAGGTGCTTTTAAGACTAGTGCTTTTAACAGCTCCTGTTTCACATCCTCAAAAGCTACCTTACAAGGGTCGCTCCATTCAAACAGACAGCTAAAGGATAATAAATTTGTTAATGGCAATGTCCTTTCTGCCAAGGCATTTATAAACCTCAAATAGTACCCTATCGATGACAAAAAGCTATGTACCTCTTTCGGAGTGCGTGGTGGACTCATAGCAATTATAACCTTGATCTTTTCAGGGTCAATTGCAATCCCGACTCAACTGATCACATGACCTAGCAATAGCCCATAAGGCACTCCAAAGACACACTTCCGTGGGTTAAGAGCGATACAAAATTGTCTGCAGCGCTCAAAGCACTTTCTTAAAATAATCAACATCCTTTCCCTTACAACGGCTACCTCCAGGTCATCGATAAATACTTTCAACTCATCTGGGGAGATGTCACCAAAGGTCTTCTCTGTTGTTCGTTGCCATGATCCAGGTGCATTTTGTACAAACCAAAGGCGATCACATGGTACACAAAAGTACCAAAGACAGTAATAAAAGTCATTTTTAACTTGTCCTCTTCTACAATTGCCATTTGGTTGTATCCTGCAAAGCAATCCATAAACGAATATATTTTCCTACCCGCTAATTGATCCAAAATCTGGTCAATAAATGGAAACGGGTAGTAATCCTTAACCGTATGCTTATTTAGCTCTTTAAAATCTACACATAGTCAGATTTGGTTATTTTTCTTCTTTCTGATAATAACTGGTGAGCACCATTCCGTGTGTTGTACAGGGAAGATTAAACCAGCTTTTCTTAACTTTTGTAACTCCTCAAACAACTCGTCCCTCAATTCAAAAGGCATATGCCTTACTTTCTAACACACAGGACGACTGCCTTCTTTTACATGAATAGTATGAACGGCTAGGCTGGGAGGAATACCTCTCAGCTCATCATAACTCTAAGCAAAGATATCGCGGAATTCTTGAATCAAGGACACATGGTCCTCTCTTTGTGCTAAACTGAGCATGGAACCTAATTTAATTGGCCGCGAATCATTCGGCGTGCCAAGGACTAACTCAATCACATCCGCATCTCTTATCCTATCTTGCGGCTCTATTGGCTCATTTAGAGTTACCTGATAAATATCCTTTGTAGTGGACCCCTCTTTAGATTCATCACTGGATGATGTCTCACTACCAGATGGATCATCTGTTGTCTCTAATTCAGTAGAGGATAAAGCAGCTCTCTCACTCTGAGGAGACTGAGGGTAAGCATCAACTATTACTCGATTAGCACCTCTACCTAGAACCACTCGATCGGTGGGTATATCGACTTGACAATCTTTTCGTAAGATCTAAGGCCTACCTAGCAAAACTCGATAGCTAGGACGTTCTGCAAATGTTATCACCCTAAAGTCCAAGAAGCATTCTACACTTGCAACTGTAACATGGACTTTAGTAACGCAACCTTCTGGTTGCCTTAGACTGTTATCAGCCATTCTAAGAAGGGTGGAGCTATCTTTTTGGATGCCTAGACCCAACCTCTCCATCAACTCTGAACTCATGATATTGACGTAGGACCCAGTGTCTACAATAGCATGAACCACTAATATTCCATCCACATATGCTGGAACCCTAGGGCAATTCTTTTCAGCATGATCAAACCAATCTTCCCCTACTCGTGCTATCCCCAAAGGTTCTACAATATACCCGATACGCAGGATCTTCTTAAATTTCTTGCATACTCCTAGAGATAATTTAATCAATTGTAAGAGGTTTACATCTGGTTTGACTTTGCAAAGAAAACTTGCTAAATCAAAAACATGATAGGTAGCCAAAGCTCTCTTTTCTCGCCAGACCATTCTTTCTTTTGGTCTCAAGACCAGCTTTGGTGCTTCTTTTTTAGCTCTTGTCTTCTTTCTTGGTACTTCCTCATCCTTCTTAGGATCAATTTTCCTGTCAACAAGCCTTAGAGGTCCCCCTTCCACGCTAGGATTCTTGACTTGCGTCCCCTTATCCCCTTGCTTAGGGTTTCCCTCGACCAGTTTTGCATTATCTTTATCAACCTCTTTAGCCTTTTGGCCTCTTATCATGGCTTGTAGGTTAGAAGTTTCAGCGTCATTGACGCGTACAGCCTCGATAAGGCTAACTCCATTGCCTTGTGGCAACTCTTCTATAGTAGTCTTTCCCCTTTGCAGCATTTGTCTTGGTCCATCATTTTGCTGCAGGTTATTACCTTGCGCTCTATGATTAACTGGACCTGGCTGTTTACTCCCTTGTTGGAGGGAACTAATCTTACTCCAACAGGTAGCAGCTAAGTGGCCTGACTTTCCACAAATATCACATTTAACATTTGGACAATTTCTAGGAAAATGTTGTCCGCCACACCACTTACAGTTGAATCTTGAGGGACCACCTTCTTTAAGGCGTCGACTCCCTATCAGATTCTACTGCTTCTTCAAGAAATTGACGTCAATAGCTATTTTTCGATATTGTTCAGAAATCATGTCGGTGTAATGCTTCATCATATCCTTAACTTCGCCAAGGACATTAGATGCACTCGACACATAGCCTCAATGGTCTACCCATCGTTCCATTAGCCTAACAATTTGATTGGGTATTGGTTGTTGACTCACAGGAACAACATTAGGGTTCGAAACTTGGCCTCCAACATTTGATGGAGCCAACTGACTTACCATTGGCATAGTCACACTGGGAAGAGCTGACAGTAAAGGTACATTTTGAACCATGCTTCCTCTCCCATTAGGGTTAGTCATAGGCATCCCTTGACTTCCATTCAACTATGGTAGATTGCCTCGAGGTACTAAATCCGCATTAAGATTTATTCGAGAGGAGTAGGCCGTTTATAATCCTGCTTCTACTCCTTCTGCCCGCGCGATGGCGGTGTCTATATTAGCCAAAGCCACACTGCTCAATTGTACCTGAATATTGAAATCCAATCCATGCAAGAAGTATTGCAATTGGGCAGCCGATGGAATAAGAATGTAAGTTTGTAACTTACGAAACACTTCCTTAAGCTTCTTGGCATAGGATTTCACATTCTCATGGGGATCTTGGCATGTTACATTCAACACACACAACCAGTATTGGCCACCTCTTTCGGGGGCATATTCTCCTTGGAAAGATACATAAAATTGATCAATTGTGGTTATGGTTCCAGACTCTATACTATGATACCATACTGTAGCCCTTTCTTTTAACATTATGTTGAAGAACATCATGAGATGTCCCTCATCTTGGATGCGGTAATTAAACATTAGTCTTTGGAATTCACAAATGTGAAACTCCGCATCTTCTTCGGCTAACCCATTAAAAATGGACAAAGGAACTCCTAAAGCTGGCAAATCCGGCGTCCCTGTAAGAATTGCAATGGGTTGTGCCATGGCGACAATGAGATTGACAATAGGAGCTTAAAATGATGGAATCACACCCCCACCTGAAGTGGCTTGACTTGGTGGAAGAGAGGAAGAACTTACGCTTCCTCCTACACCTAAAGGACTATGTGTAGCAGTTGGGTTACTAATACCACTACCTCTTATGCGTATCGGGCTACTCCTTTGAGGAGAATAGTGAATTACGATCTCCAACCGCCATCTAGCCCTCTCAGCACGTTCTACTTTTCGTATTTCGGCTTGACGGTCCTTGTCAGAGGACATAAACCAACTTTCTTAGTCCCTAAAAACCCTAGATTCGAGAACCACCACTTGTTGGTAGCTCCCGGCATACGCACCACTGATGGGACCTGAAATGGGCCAGCACTAGCTATGGCACTAGCCAGACCTCATGCTCATGACACACAAACACCCTTACGGCCTCGCGGAGCAGGAGCGTCAATCTAATGCTAAAGGACAAACTGTCCTAAAGCCTAATTTATGCATTTATAGTTTATAGTTTTGTATTCCAACGTTTCCCTCTCTATAAACTCCACAAAAGGAGAACCCATACATATCGGCAATGCCACAATCACATACATACATGGAGGCAACCTCTCGGTAGAAACATCGCGGCCCCACTGCAGCTCTTCCACATCGCAGGAATTGGCCCCTTGATGCGCTGCTCAACATATAACACAAACGAACACAAACTTCTCTTTTTTATATTTCTCGTCCAAGAGATATACTATGTTTCCTCACTTAACATCCCTTAGGAAACCAACCCTCTATCCTACGGCAAGGGATAACCTTACACTCTCAATCGTGGGTCAAAGTCCTAAGAAAACAATTGCTATGCAGTCCAGGAGCTTTTCCTTTGATACCATGAACTATGCATAGTACATAATGTGAGTGGTTTAGTGCACAAACAGAAGAAAATCGGCATTGTGTATCGTGCGAAACCAATCTTTTCATGATTTCCATGCTAGCGTTTATGGACTGAAACAAGGAGAGACACCGAGCCTCACGCTCATGCTGCCTTCCCCTTTATTTTAAAACAACGTCCTATAGGTATGATGCAACACATAAACTAGATTTTAGTTGATATTTTGATGCTCAACCTCCCCTCTCACCCTACTGTTTAATGTTTTGTATTCGTTGATAGGTGAAAGAGTCATTTTACGTGCTTTTCCTTATAAAGAAAGCGATAAACATGAACAAAAACATAGAAGCGAGGGTAAACCGAGGCCAAGCTCGTGCTCTACCTTCATTATACATTACACAAACACACATGTAATTTTTTGGAATTTTCCTTTTACCATTTCCTTATGTTTTCCCATTTAAAACCCATTTTTTACCATTTTTGGTATTTTTCCTCTATTTTCTTCAATAAAAAATGACTAGAAATTAATATTGATTGTGGGTTGTGGCTATTAGGTTCCTTGACAGCAAAATTTCATGGTTTTATAGGTATTATGTCTCATATTTCCTATTTATTTTGCAAAAACCCCATTTTTACCCCTTAAACGCGTGTTTTTTGAGTTTTATACCATTAATTTCAACCATATCACTTATGATTTTCTCATTTTCAGATTATAAATTGATAAAACTCATAGAAAACAACATCATAATGCATAATCAGCCCATGCAAACAATGTTTCATCAACCAAATAGCATAAAAACTCATTTTTTCTTCATAAAAATTGAATTACTGCTTAGGCTTTGTATCTCGAGATCTCGATTTTGGTGCGGGACTGTGGGTCAGCCCACATTCAATGTCCAGCATCTTCATAATCGGCAATCTTTATGTCTACATTAATCCGGGAGCAATCTGGTCCCAACCGGACAAGCTTTCCTTCACCATTCTTCATTTTCCTCTTGCACACAAGAACAGCCCCTTAGGGGAGAGAGAGGGAGGAGAGAGAAAGACTAGAATTGGCTCTCTTTATTCATGCCACCATTGGACGGGCGAAGGACGGCAATATGACCAGCAAGGAAGGAGTAGTTAAGCCCCATGATCGATTGCATAGGTTGTTTGCAGACAGGCATCTCCATCATGATGGCATCAAGTGAAAAAATCAGGCGCAAATAGCATCACGTTGCCTTCTTCATGCTCACGTTTTTTTCATCTTGTTGGTTAAAAAATTTGAGGAGGGGGGTCAAGCTCCCAAAGGTCATGCACAATTTGGCCTCCCAAGTGTCCACCCTTTCATATCTTGACTGATCCTTGGCTTTTTCCTTGTTCGGGCTCCGATTCGAGTGCTGTAAATTTTTGTGCATCTGGCTTGACATCCCGCATTGACTAGCAACTCCTGACAACCCGCATGATAGTCAGAATAATTATAAAAATTTTACAAGTGTCGCTCGGGCGTCTTTTAAAAGTCGTCTTTCACTTGGTGCTTAAAATCGTCCTAGCTAGAGCCACCACCTTCGATGTTGAATATTTTTTCTCTAAATTCTCGATTTTTTGGCAATTTTTTGGCTCATCCCGGGCTCAAAACTCCGCTCTCAGAGCCTTCTCTTTATCTATAAAGGGCGATTCTCGAGTGTGGTATCAAGCTCTCCCGGAGGCTACAAGGGGTAGCTGGGAGGATCTCAAGACCGCATTCATGCATGAGTGCCAAGATACAAAGCCTCCTGAAGATATTCGGAGACAGCTCCTAGATCTTTGCCAAACCTTACTAGGGGAGTACCAAGCAAATAAAGGCATGTTTATAAAATTATGGGATATATGGACAACCTCCTTAGCCAAGGGAGAGAGAGTACTTGATTTCCTTAAGAAAGATTGTTTTCTGAACGGACTCCACCCTCTACTAAGGAAGAAGGTCAAAGGAAAGTTTCCCACATCCTATGAAGAATCGGTCACTTATGCTAGGGAGAAAGATAGAATATTGAAGTATCAATCTTAGTTGAAGGAGGGAGTTGAGCCCATGCAGGTTTTACCAACTATGCCAAGGCCTAGAAAAATAGCAAAGGCCCCACTTGAACCAGATATGCCACAATAAGACCTCCTACAACGCATTACTAATCAACTTGAAAGCCTTTCATTGAATTTGGTGCAAAGAGTACAGCCCCCTCCCCTCACAAATGAAGGCAATCGAGATCCAAGAGACAAGAATTAGAGTATATTTGCTATAGTTGTGGGAAGAAGGCCATGGTATGTACTTTTTTTCCTCATCCGAGGCACTTGCCAAGAAATGGGTTCTGACTAAGAAGGAGGGGACAACAAGTGACACCACCTAGGGAGAGGCTTGTTCCATTGAATCCAAGACCTCCACTACCAGTTCAAGTTCTCCATCATCCTCAACCACTTGTAGAGGTGCCGCCCTTGCCTGTCTAGTCACTAGAGAATCATGATATGAGGATGATTAGTTTGGATGATAGTGATGTCAACAAAGAGAAGGCCAAATTAGGAGAGGTTGAAGCTGTGCCGGTGAAGAAAGCCTGTAGAATTGAGAGGTTGGAGCCTACACCACCAGAGGAGGTTGAAATTATGGAAGAGGAGGCAGAGTCTTCAAAGGGTGCAAAGACACGCAGCAGTAAAAAGGGGAGAGCTCACTCACATCGACACACTGAACTAGATGATTTTTCCTTAGGTAAAGGTACTAGAGCTTATGATTTTCTTGCTGATGTGAGGAATCAAGGGCCAAAATTTTCATGGCCACAATTACTACATCTATCTCCAACAATGCGTGAACAATGGTCAAAGAATAGACACGTGAATGCAATCTAGGCTAGAAAGACGAAAGATATTGTGCCTCTAGTGGAAGCCGAAATCAATGGGAAGAGAGTATCAAAGATATATGTGGATGGAGGTGCAGAGATTTGTCATGGCAGAAAAGTTGATGGATCGTTTGGGATTAGAGGTAAATGAAACTACTGAATTTGGGGCCAAAATGGCTAACAACATAGTAGTAATTTGTTTGGGAGTTATAAAGAAAGTCAAGGTAAAGGTGTGTGGAGTGCAATTGGAGCTTGACATGTATGTGATGCTAGTGAAGGGGAATGGCTATCCACTCATTCTCGAGCAACCATGGCTAATGGGAATGAAAGCCAGAAAAAATTGGGAGACAGGGGCTTTAGAGCTAAGGCTACAAAAGGGGCTGCAGAAAAAATGGAAGAGCACTATCTACAACATGAAGGAGGGCCGACAGGAGGATCTTGTGTTAAAGACCACCACTAATGAATGGAGTTCTAGCGAGGATTGGTCATCTACGAAAGAAGGGGAGTCTTCTAATGAGGAGGAAGAAAGCTCTCTAGAAGTGATGGGGATTACATTAAAAGGGCCTTCTAGTAGTGAAATTCCGTAGCAACTTCCAAAGATCGAAAAGGAGGGGTTACAAAAAATGTTGGCTAAGGATCTATCAATTGAGGAGAAGGAAACCTACATGGAAGTGGTGATAAAACACTCTGCACTTTTTATTTCTGATTATGAACACATCATAAGTGTGACAACAGTACAACGTCACATTAATCTAAAAGAGGGAGCAAGGCCAGTGGTGTAGTGACTACGATGATTGGGAGTAGTTCAACGAAATACTCTACTCACAGAGGTGCAACGACTTTTGAAGGCAGGTTTCATCTATCCAATAGGGGACTCAGAGTGGGTTTCACCTGTAGTGGTAACACCCAAGAAGAATGAAAAAGTGAGGATTTGTGTGGACTACAAGCCGCTAAATGTTGCAACAAAGAGAGATCACTTTCCTCTTCTCTTTTAGGATAAAATACTCAACGAGGTGGCTGGGCATGAGAGATATACTGTTTATGATGGGTATTCAGGTTATTTTTAGATTCGAATAGCTGAGGAGGATCAATAGAAGACCACCTTCATCACACCTTGGGGATATTTTTCTTACAAAGTAATGCCATTTGGATTAACAAATGCCCTCGCTACCTTCCAACGATTCATGAATTATGTCTTCCAAACATATTTTGGTAAGTCCATCAGGGTCTTTATTGATGATTTTTGTATTTATAGCTCTAAGGCTCTACATTTAGGAAAGATGGATGAATGTTTCAACCACCTCGCACAAATGGGAGGGTAGCTAAACCATGAGAAGTGTCATATTGGTGAAAGTAGTGTAACTTTGTTAGGGCATGTCATAAGTGAGAGGGGCATTGAAGCGGATCCAAACAAAATTAAGGCCCTATTGGCGATGCTGTCACCATCTTCTGTGAAGCAACTAACCTCTTTCATTCAGAAGGTGCGATATATGGGGCAGTTCATTCATCTCCTCTCCCAATTAGTATTTCCATTATAACAATTGTCCCACTCTGAGGAGTTCCTGTGGAGTGATGAAAGCAAAAGGTGCTTTCACGAGGTGAAGAAGGCTCTCAGCATCTTCCTATAATTTTACAGCCTTGCTGGGATCAAGAGTTTTTTGTCAACTCGAGTTTTGGGGAAGATGTTCTAGGAAAAGCACCAATACAAAAGGATGCTAAAACTGGCGTGATGAGGCTGATTTACTTTTTTAGCAAAGTAACGACAGTATCAGAACGAGGGTACAAGATGGTGGAGGTGATGGTTTTGTCTCTAATGTTTGCTGTAAGAAAGTTTTGTCCTTATCTTCTCCCTAGGCTATTCACAATGATCACGACAGAAGAGCATTTTCCCTATGCCTTACAACACATGGATGTTTCAGCTAGAATCACTAAGTGGGGGATACAACTCCAAGAGTTTGACTATACCTTCAAGGTGGAGGATTCTACTCGAGCATGCCTAGCTCATTTGTTGACTATCAAAAGAAGGAAAAAGAGAAGGGAAAGGTAAAAGAGGAGACACCTCCTATTGAGGACTCGCCACGGGCGAAGAATGCCCATGCCCTCTACTTGAATGGGGCGTACAAGTGTATTAAAGAGAGAGCGGTAGCAGGAATAGTGGTGTTCAGTCCCGAAGGTGAAAAACTTTATGGAGAAGGTATCAGCTTGGAGGATGTAGGATGTCCATTCTGACAATGAGGCAAAATATCAAGCCTTGCTTTTAGGTTTGAGGTGGTGTCTCTCATATGGTGTCACTCGACTTAATGTTTTTGGAGATTCTATGCTAATTGTTAAGCAAATGAAAGGAATATGGACTTGTAAAAATGATAACTTAGCAGTGAAAATGAGAGAAGCTAAAATTCTCATGAGGAAGCTACAAAAAGCCCAAATCTATTTTGTGCCAAGGCACACAAATGGCAACGCAGGTGCTCTAGCAGCTAAGAAATTGAAAGAGGTAATGGTGGGCATGATTACAATAAAGATTCCCTTGTTTCAGGGTAAGTTTCAACTACAATATGTGCTTTATTTTCATGAGCATGGTGAGGCATCTACACATATGAGTAAGAGTGAGAAAAGGTGGCAAGCTACTAAGGCCACTAAATACCACTTGATAAATGATGTGTTGTATTGCAAAGGAAAGGATGCAGTGCTTAGAAGGGTGCCAACAGCAAAGGAGATTATGGATGTGATTAAAAGCTATCATGAGGGGGTTTGTGGTGGACTTTTTTCTCAAGAAATAACCAACAGAAAGATTCTCCAAGTCGGTTTTGTGTGGCCTAGTCTACATTGAGATGTACAACATTGGTGCCGCACTTGTGATGATTGCCAAAAGGCTGGACCAAGGAAGATAGTGCATGAGGAACAAAATCCCATAACTACATATGGCCCATTTGAGAAATGTGGGATTGATGCAATAGAGCTACTCCCATGAACTCAATATGGCAAGGAATACATCATAATGGGTGTGGACTACATGACGAGGTGGGCAGAGGCCTCAGCAACTAGTAGGATCACAACCCAAGAAGTGAAAATTTTTGTGTTTGAAAATATTTGTTCCAGGTTTGGCACGCCTTTGTAATTATCTTTGACTGGGGTTCTAGTTTTAGGGCCAATCTAGTAGGCGAGCTAATGGAAATGCTAAAAATCAAGCGCAGGCATTCTACTCCCTACTACCCACAGTGTAATGGTTTGGTCGAAAAAGTGAATGGGCTGATGTGTAAGATAATTACCAAGCAAGTACACGTGCTTGGGATAAAAAATTGAGTGCAGCTCTTTCGGCCTATATAGGACTTCATTCAGAACCTCACTTGGCTATACTCCATTTCACCTCATTTATGGCCAAGAGGCTTTTCTTCCTATAGAGGTGGAATTGGCCAGCTTACGTATTTTAGTAGCCAATTGAGAGAAGAATCAAGATAAGAAGTTAAAGAAAATGATCTTGGATCTAGGGAGGCTAGAGTTAGACAGAGAAGCAACAATCCAACACTATTCCATGCAGGCTGAAGAGAGGAGAAAGACATTTAAAAAGAAGCTGGCTAGCAAACACATAAGGGAAGGATCACTTGTGCTACGCTATGATAACCGCTTTGATAATAGAAAGGATGCTAAACTTGTGTTCAAGTGGGAAGGGCCATTCATAGTCATAAGGAGATATCCAAATGGTAGCTATAAGCTAGGTGACATGGATGGGAGAGTTCACAAGTCAAGGGTAAATGGATGGTGACTCAAGCCTTATTTTCAAAGAGAGAGGAATACTTTGGAGCAATCATTTGATGAAGATCCAACAATGAGGGAGTGTACTCCTCCTTGCTCTATTGGTCCATTATTAGCAAGCTAGAGGCATCAATGCATCTAGCCTAAGGGGAGGACTAATGATCCAGGTATTTTACAAAATCGGATTTTTACCACAAAATTTGGCCAAAACCCCTATCAAGAGCCTTACCATATCACTTTGGGTTTTCTCTTCAAGTACTAGGTATGCTACATTACTTCTCGATTATGATAACTCTAGCAAATGGTGAGAACAAGTTCTTAGGAGAGATGTCAATGTAAAGGGTAAAAGGGATGGTTATCTTAGTGAAGATGGAAATGGATTACACCTAGGAGTTGAGTGATGCATATATTTTTCAAAGGACTATCCTCCAACTACACATGGGTTTTTCTTGTATCACTAAGATTTGGAATCTATCACCATCATTAGAGGACACCTCACCCTAGTACACAAGTCAATATCCACATCATGGTGTCATTTGGATCTTACACAAAAGCTTACAAGAATGGACTCCTTCTGTCACATGCTTATATGTATTTATATATATAAAAGAAACTAAAGTCAAAGCAACTTTTGGAAGCCATTTTTTATAATCTCAATAACTCCCAAGGGAAAGAAAATTTCAAAAAAATTCTCATGCTACCTGATCGGTTTCGACTTGGTCTACAAAGTTGCAGAGGAAATATTTCTCAGATTCTTTACCAATTTGAAGTTACGAAGGCGCAGACTGCTGGCTACATGCAATTTTCTTCTCTCTTTCACCACATAAAATTTTCATTCTATCCTTCTTATAAATATATTATAATGATGTGCTTTGGGCACCCACCTCTTGTAATCTAGCTCCCTTTCTCTATTTTGTCTACCATCACCCTTGGCTTCTTGCATGATGACCAAGGTGGGGACTTGTCCCATCCACTATTCTCCATATTTTCAAAGATACCATATATCATCTAGGATTATGTTAATAAAGAAGATTATCCTAATCTAATCTCTCGTGGAAGCTATATAAGGAGCCCATGGAGATGTAAAGAGACAAGGAGAATGACAAGCACATGAGAGCACTCTAGCATAGCCTCATGCTAGTCCATCTCTTTGAGGTAAGTTATGAGTGAGTCTCTTTTATTATGTAGCATAATGGCAAACTTCCTCTACCTCTTCTCCTCTTGTCTCCCTCTCTTCTCATCTTCTTATTCCATGAATGCATAATGTCAAGCTTCCTCTACTTCTTCTCCTCTTGTCTCCCTCTCTTCTCATATCTCTCTCTCTCTCATATTCTAATATGGTTTCTAGTACATATATTCTCTCTTGTGAACTTGTGTCTTGGTTATTTCCATTATCTTTGAGGAAAGGGATGTCCTAGCCCATCTTTGCTTTGGCTAGGTGGTGCCCCTCTTTAGTTCTCTTAGTGAGGATTGGAGGTTGGGTGGGTAAGAGGCGACCCATTCATGTTTTCAGCCCTCACTATGATCTCATCCACCTCAAAAGCTTTGGCTTTCATTGGCTATTGATGCATTTCTTCTTCCTATTTTTTGAGATGCTCACCATATCAACCTTTTGGAATACCATCATGTATGATGACTATTCTCCATCTTTATGAAAACCTTAGATTATTTAGCTCTTGCGTTAATTGAATCTTTGATACTTCATTGCCAAGTGTAGGAGCACCAAAACACTGAGGCAAAAGAGTGGATTCAAGTCTTATAGCAGGTTGTTTGTCTAGACTTAAATTAAGAGTCAAAGGTAGAAATTGATCTTCTTTGGTGGAACATCCTAGAGGAATAGTGAGTCAAAGTAGCTTGGGATAGATGATGAAAGTTGATATCCCTTGGATGGCGGTCTTGGATTTAGTTGAGACTCTCACCCTCCACCAAGCACCATCAGAGTGCTCACCTCTATCTCAAGCTTAGGATCAAGCACAAGCCACACTCTGATCAAGGGGGATAGATCCCCCCTGATCATTAGGATTTGGGGATAAATCCCCAAATCCTAATGATCCAAGGTAGGGTCAAGTAGATGGAGATCCTAACACTAATGATGACTAGCTATTTAAAAATACCTCTCGTCCCACCTAGGACGTAATGAAATTAGCCACTAGTGCTCAGCTTTAGGCTTAATTGATCAAATTCAAGGCCCTCTCCCTCAAGTGATTGCACCACATTCATGCCCTCCATAGTGCCAAGATCATGCACAAGCAGGGGTTAAATGGCATGCATGTCTGCCTTACTCGAGTGTCCTTTGAGGAACAAATGGCCAATAAGTAAAGAGTCTCTTCATATTCTCTCTCTCTTGCATGAGTCTTTATTTTTGTATTTCCCTATTTGGGGTTTGGGGATGGTAAACTTCCGTCACCCCTAAACACTTTGGTGATCACATATAACGTTCCTTTGACCTTTCAAGATGCAGTCCATGGCATTGTCCTTGATGCCTTGTCATAGCAGTATGGTAGTGCTCCCTACAATTGTCTTCTTCCTCATTGTTGCCATTGTCAAATTCCACTGAGGGTGGTTCTGGCCTTATTCCACTCTATCCATATGCCCTTTTGGAGGCAGGTTCACTTCCACCTCTTGGCTCATCAATCTTGTTATAAGCCTTTTACACGGTAGTCTATGTCATTGTGTGGGATGCTAACAGTTGATAAAATATCTCTCATTTACCTTACATGTTGGCTTCAACACATCATGCATTTTGTACTATGACCAAGATATGTGTTGAAGCAAGGAGAAGTTGCCTCCCACTTGAGTGTGCTTGAAAGCTGGGACCTTGGTCCAAAGCCTTTGGTTAGTTTAGAGGCAACTAGCTAGATTCCAATTTCCCACCAATCCAAAATCTTGACTTCCAACCATTCAGGATCTGAAATCCAAAATCTAGATTCTGTAATGTGACTTTTGACTTTTGACTAGTTTGGAATTCGGAATTCCAGTGACTAGTCTGCATTTTTTACCAATCCAAAATCTTGATTTCTAACCTATTTGCATTCATTTTTGGATTTTTCCTCCTCCGCTCCTTTCCCATTACCATGGCATAACTCCAATCTCTTCGGGAAAATTTCTTAAAGTCACAAATTTATCAAGATGAAGACTTGGAGCAGTTGTTGTGTTGCCATCAACAAAATAGGGATATTCTTAGAGATTATCTGGGTGTTGTCAAATGTCAAAGAATGTAAGGGTTTTAGAAGGCATTACTTTAATCAGAGGCTATGGTAGTGCTACTTAGAGGATGTTCTTGCCTCCTCTAGTAAAGGGGAAAAAAATTTTAATGTTTGTTTTCATCTATGGATAGCAAACTATCTGGGAAGATTCAAGAGAGTTGAGATCATCTGTAGGACTAAAAGATTGTATATACATAAAATTGAAAAATAGCTTAGAAAATATGGGGTTTGGGGTGCAAATGAATACATTTCAGGGATATTGGATGGCTGATTTTTGCTCATACTATGGCTAAAATTACAGTAATCATTAACCCAAAAAATATAGATGAAAAATAAGTCTTACATGTATGCACATTGGATATGTATCAAGCCATAGAAGTATTTTCTCAAAAGGATTGTAAATGGTAGCTAGATTGGGCTGAAGCACTTGTGAAAATCAAGTATAAGATAGTTGATAAAAAGTTTATGTCAATTGCTACGACTTTACCCCCTTCTAGTGATGATAAGATGTTTGAGAAAGTGTCATAGTAGTCGAGTTTAAGAGATTCGAAGGGTGTTCTGCATAAGTTTACTATTGAATAAGTGAAAGAGTTGAAGATTGGATGTGATGGGCTTCTCTTGCCAATAGAAAGAGACTATTATGTACAAATGTTATCAAAGCATATAAAGGCTTTTGCATTTTAGACTATTGAAATTGGTTGCATTGATTTGAATGTTGTGGTGAGGTTGTGGCTTCAATGGTTGCTTTTACATTACTACATGTTCCATGGAATCTAAGACCAATTCTTATGCCTTCAGAATACTTGCCTAAGTTGATCGAGTTGTTAAATGAGAAGATCAAGACAAAAATTTTGGAGCCGTCATCAAATTCATATTCAAATATTTGATTTACCATGCCTAAGAAGAATGGTACATTGCGGTTCATTTAGGACATGTAGCTAGTTAACAAAGTAATGATAAGAAATATTGGAGCTAGGCCAGTAGTAGATGAGTTTAGAAGCATTTATGGAAAGGCTGTCTACTCATTTAGGGATTTGTACTTAGGTTATGATTAGTTTTGATTGGCTATGGAAAATAGAGATGCCATCACTATGAAGGCGCCCTTAAGATCGGTGTGTATGTGTATCCTTTCACAAGGGGCAACAAATTTTGTAGCCCATTTGATGAACACGATGAATAAGGTCTTGAAAGACTATATCCCATAGCTTCCTATGTTGTTTTTTGATTATGTGTCTATTAATGGCTATGTGGTATATAACAAAAATGAGGAGTTGGATGCAAATGGCTACAAGTTATTTGTTTCCAATCACATTGTTGATTGCAAAGAGATTTTTACTCTACTAGAGGAAGTATATTTAAGTGTATAAGGTCAAAGTTTGTATTGGTGTTGATTATAGGTCATATGTGTGGACCCTATGGTAGAAAGCCTTCACCAGTTAAGATTAATGGTATTTACAAGTTGTAGGAGACATGCTTTAGTATGTTAGAAGTCATGAGGTTTTTTGGTGCATGAGTTTTTAATCTCATATGGATTCCTCACATTGAACATGTTGTTGATGACCTCTATCAGCTCTTGATGATAGGACATAAGTTCCATTGGAAAAAGAAGCACAATAAACCTATGAAGACGTTGAAAAGATAATCAAAGTCTCCATCAACATTAAAGAAGGTAGATTACTTGCATGGAAAACCTACATAGACTAGTACTTGGACCTATATAAAACCTAATGGAAACTCATCATCATGGAGAGCCCTTATGATTCGATTCCTTTTGTGGGGGTTGTGCACTTTCCGTCCTATTGCAATGTTATGTCTATATGTCAACACAACAAGCTCATTCATCTTATTCATAACACTCTTACTTTACTTGTTCATGACCAATAGATGTGTCCATGGTCATGTGCAAGAAGCTAGAAGCAGTTAGAAGATTCCTAAGCCTACATGGTGTAGACATCTCTGACTAGGATGCAAGATCACTATGGAATGGGCAAACTATGGGATGGGATCTCCTCTTTGATATGTGCATCTACCTCTCATAAACCATCATGTTGATGTTGATATAGCTAGGAGAGTGAGGATGTGGCTAGGGGTGGGAGAGTAGAAGGTGGATCTAGCATGGTTTAAGTTGAATCCTAGAGAGTCAAGACTACTAAGCAAAACTACCAAAATTCACAAAGCTATAGTCAAACTAACCTTATTTTTTTCCTTAGTGAGTGTAGAAAAGGGGCCTTTTGATTTCCCAATGGGTTGAGAAATGGACTATGGAACTAATGTAGAACCGCTTAGTTATCCTCCTTGCCACAAGTGCAGCCACACAACCCAAGTCGAAGTATGACGCTAAGCTTACTGGCTTTGCTTGGTGTAAATCAAGTGCTGTGGCTCTACTCATAATAATTAATGTGATAATGCTATATAGCTTGAACGATCTACTCTTTATTGTTGACATCAAGGCTTTGTAAGAACGAGAATATCCAATTAACAAACATTTGCTGACCTTGGTTCATAGTGTCAACTCTGTTCTCAACCTACAAGAACAAATTCATGAGTATGTTTACTAGATTTCCTCTCTATTTCTTCCCTCATCTAGCGCTTCCTCTCCCACTCTTCCTTAGCTATATAATCTTCTCAAATAAGAGAATCTTGTCCCTCTCTTCTCTCTCTCTCTCTCTCTCTATCCTTTCTCTCATTCTCTCTTCTCTTCTCTCTTTTACTCTCTTCTTTATTTTCTATTTTCGATCACTCCTCTCTCCATTTGGTCTTTCTCTCTTCACTTCTCTCTTTTACTCTTTTACTCTCTTCTCTCTTCTCTCCTTTCTCTCCTCCCTCTCTACTCTTTTTCTATTTTCTCTCTCCTCTCTCTACTCAGCCTACTCTCTCCCTACTCTTCTGCTCTCTCTACTCTCTTTTCTCTCTCCTACTTGTACTCTCCCTACTCTCTCTCTACTCGTCTACTCTCTCTCTCTCTCTCTCTCTACTCTTCTACTCTCTATTCTCTTCTTCTTCTTCTCTCTCTCGATTCTCTCTACTCCTCTACTCTCTCTTTACATACTCTTCCTCTATTCACTCTACTCTCTATTTTTTTCTCTTCTCTTTCCTCTACTCTCTCTACTCTTCTACTACCTATTCTCTCTTCCTTTCTCTCTCCTCTCTCCCCTCTCACCTCCCTCTACTCTTTATACTCTTCATTATCTACTCTCCTTTCTCTTCTTTATCCTCTCTCTACTATCTTTTGTACTCTACTTTTTCTCTTCTTTCCCACGTCTTCTCTTTGTTCTCACTTTTGTCTTCTCTCTTTTTCTCTTCTCTGTTATCTGTTTTCTTATCTCTCTCCTCCCTCTTCATTTATTTTCTCTCCACACTCTCTAGTTGCTCTCTCTCCTCTCTCCTCTATCTATTCCCTCTCTTCTCTCACTGACCGTCTCTTTGTTCTATTTTTCTCTCTTCTCTCTTTGCTATCCTCTCTCTACTCTCTACTCTCTGCTCTTTGTTCTCTTATCTCTCTCCTATCTACAATCCCCCTCTTCTTTCCTCTTTCTGCTTTACTTTCTCTCTCCTCTTTCTCTTCTTTTTTTTCTCTCTACTTCTCTCCTCTCCTCTCCTCTACCCTTACCCTCTCTCTACCCTCTCTTCCCTCTCCTCTCTCATCTCTCTACCATACTTTCTCTCTCCTCCATACTCTTTTCCTAGTCTCCTTTGCCAAATCACCCCTCTCTACTCTACTTTCTCTCTCTCTCTACTCTAGTCTAATTTCTCTCTCCTCTTTCCTCTCTCTACTACACACACTCTCTCCTCTCTTATCTTTTTTCTCTTCTCTCTACTCTCTTCCTAGTTTATTCTTTTATATCAAATAAATGATTAGTTATTTAATTAGGTAATATTCTTTTCTCATTGTCCTCTCTCTTTTCTATATATTCTCTCTCTTCTTTCTTTTCTCTCTCCTCTCTACTCCTAGCATTTCTCTATCTAGTTTGCTTTCTCTCTTCTCTCCCCTCTCATCTTCTCTTTCTACTCCACTCTCTCTCATCTCTCTGCTCCCTCTACTCTCTCCCCTTTCCTCTTCTCTTTCTGCTCCTCTCCCCTCTCCCTCTCCTCTCTCCTCTCTCCTCTCTCCTCTCTCCTCTCTCCTCTCTCTCCACTCTCCTTTTCTCTATCCTCTCTCTACTCCCTCTCTTTTCTATTCTCTATTCTCTCTCTAAAATATGTTCTCTCTCCTCCCTACTCTCCTCTCTCAAATCTCTACTCTCTACTCCCTCTACCCTCTTTCTTTTCTTCTATCTTCTCTCTCTATCTCTCTATCTCTCTATCTCTCTGTCTCTCTGTCTCTCTATCTCTCTATCTCTACCTCTTTCTATCTCTCTCCACAATAGATGGTGGATATACCAACAAAGTTTAAGAGGGGAATGTGCATGATACAATTTTCAAATGTTAGGCCTTGCTATTGGAATAAGCATCGATAAATGCTTTGGAGTGAGTACACTAGTATATGCATCAAAATAGGCAATACAAAAACATCAAAGACAACAAATGTCATATATCAAGGATTAACCAACATGTATTTCAAGGATTTCATAGAAGAGTATATCGATAGTTATAGTGATGGGCATACAAGAAAAAGGAAAAAGTAGGTATTTTGGCCCTAAGGATCAAATCCCTGCTATTTATGTTTGATATCCGATCAAACATAGGCCATAAGGAAAAAACATTAGAAACAATAAATGCCATATATTAAGGATTATACCAACATGTATTTCGATGATTGCAGAGAAGAATGCATCGATAGTTATAGTGATGGGTGTACAAGAAAAAGGAACATGTAGGGATTTTGGCCCTAAGGATAAAATCCTTGCTATCTATGTTGGCTATCTAATCAGACATAGACTATAAGGAAAATAAGTGTAAGACATGATATGTATGTGCATCCATATATAGGGGAAAATGCACATGATGATACCTTCAATCAAAGATATTGTCCTTCTATAACTGATCAACATAGCAATCCTGCAACAAAAAAAAAGATATGAAACTAAAGTTAATTCCATCAAACATGATGTGTAAGCACGTATAGAACCATAAGTTCTTGGATTAAAGATTGCTGCCTCTCCTTCAAGTTGGAATAGCTTGTTTACAAGATGCTTCATGCCATGTTGCTACCTATACTCCCTCTCTACTCTTGACTTGGCTTGCATATGAGAACTAGTAAGAACAACCCATGCAATAAATTAGTATGTCTTAAAAAACTAAACATATAAATTTTTTAAAAACTAATTAAATAAGGTCATCTTTAGAAAGTTTATTTCAAAGGTAGCATAGCCACCACTTCCAAGGTTTTATGTCAAGCCAAACTCAACTCGCATGCATGCATGCCTCCTCCTTCTATTTCTTCCACTTATTAGTATTTTCCTTAGTTTCCTCCCTTACTAATTTCAATTGCTTTTTTCAAATTAGGTGGGATGAGACATGCCATTGATATAGACATCTCATGCCTTTGAGTGAAGGTAGGAGAGATGTTTCATGGTGGACATTTGCATATAATCAATTGAAAATCTATCTTCTATAGATGGCTATGGAAACTCTCTATGGAGAGTTCTTATGGCCATACCCTTTTTCTGAAGTCACAAGATTTTGTGCCTTCCATAGCATAGTAATGTTATATCAATATTTGAAGAAAACAAGGTCATGCATATGATTGATAAGTTCTTTTCCCCTCCTTATTCATGACCACTACCATGTTTGCATATTGATGATGTAGGAGAAGCCAAGAGGAGTCACTAGTGTCCTAGTCCTATCTGTTGTAGACACCTCGAACATGGATGGTAGTTGCTATGGGATAGAACACCATTGTGGGATGCACTCTCCTCTCTGATATGTATAGTTGGCTCATAAACCTTTATGTTGATGTCGTAAAATGGGAGAGCAAGGATATAGTTAGGGGGCAAGGGAGTAGGCAGTGGATCTAAGGTAGTAGGATCTAAACCTTTGAGATTACTCGGTGGAACTATTAAAGCTCCCAAAGCCATGATCGAATGTGTCTAGTATCTGTCTCCTTATTAAGTGTGGAGAAGGGGCCTTTGATGGCTCAATAGCGTAAAAATTGGGTTGGGAAGGACTTGAGGGATAGGCTGAGGAATGGATTGGGGAAGGTCACTCTATCAAGTATTGGGTCATTGTCTCTATGGTGTCAAGGCATCACTACCACTGCAAGGATTCCAACCACAAGCAAGGTTACAACCTAAGGAGTGAGGACGAGAGCACTGGCTCTGCTCGATATGAGAAAAGTGCTTTGACTCTGCTCATATGATATAATGATATTTTGAGTTCAAGGTGTGAATATCCTTGTCTAGACTAAGAAAAGAAAACTTCTATGTATGGTAGAGTTTGGTGAAATTGTTTTTTGTCTTGCTTGAGATGATAAAGGAAAGCACTTGATAGTAGGTGGATTAGATGTTGTTCAACTTTTCCATCTACCACATTTTGATTGGGATTGGTCATGATTTTACCTAATCAAGATTGAGCAACATATCAAAAAAAGATGAGTTTTCTTTATGTGTTGCAAATCCAATATTTAAAGTGCGCCTTTTAGGAAAAGAGAAAGCATTGAGCTGAGCTGGATTAGGAAAAAAGAGGCCATCTGAAAAGAAGAGGAACTTCATGAATATGAAGGGGGGAAGGGGGAGAAAATGCTAGGTAGGCAATGTATGGACGGGGAATGCATTGTCCTCTCTATCATTAGGAGTCCCCATTGATAACAAGGGAGGAGTTGTTGTGGTGAGCCATAGCTAGCTATGTATCTTGATTAATGTGGGAAGGTAGCGATGCAATGATTCATGAAGAGGAAAACATAATTTTTTTCAATTGATCATTTTGGTTGAAGATGAAGAGAGGAAATAATATTCTTGAAGGCATGTATGTGTTTTGTACATGAACGCTGGTGATGGCAAGGTTAAAAGGCAGAGTTTGTATCAAATTATAGTAACCATAGACAAATAATAATTTGTAGAGTATACTTTGGTGCTGAGTGATATTGTATATGGTGATGGTACCCTATTAGACATAAATTGTAGTGTGTTCCTAAAAGAGCAAAAGGAGGTAAACTGCTTGATGTAAGCTACTATATAATATTGTATCTTATCTACTAGGAAGCTGGGACTGCAGTCAAGAAGAGGTTTTAGCTAGGACTATATCAAGAAGAGGTTTTTCATGGAATTATAGGATGAAGGCTCGATCTTCATTTGGGCAAGAGTGTGAGTCTAAGGGACTTAGGAGCTTGCATATATAATGTAGGTAGCATGGTTACTATTGAAGGAAAACTTGGCAATTAGAAAGGTTCACTATTAAAGTGTCTATTAGAGTAGAAAAAAACTTCTATAAGCCTCATCTTGACAAGTCATGGTTGTTGATAGAAAGGCTAGACCTTCATTGTGGGCAACAGTGTGATTCTAAGGGATAAGTCATTAGTTCAGGAGCTAGCATAGATATTGTAGGTATTGTGGTGACTATTGAAGGAAAACCTAGCAATTAGAGAGACCGACTATTAACATGTCTATTGGAGTAGAAAAGAACCACTATAAGCCTCATATTGACAAGTCATGGATGTTTGATAAAGAGATTATTCATGAAGACTAGAGTATGATTCACCATTGAGAAAGCACACTTTGTGTAGCTAAGTAGGTGAGTTTTGGGCTACAGTTGTAGCATGATTGGGAGACAAAGATGGCAATCAGTGCAAATTGAGGCGTTTGGTCCATGTGAAATTGCATTATGGAATTTTTTCTTTCATGTCCTCTATGATACCACGATTGAATAGGAGTCAAAGACTACAATTTGTGAGCTAACTAAAAGTAATAATAGTACAGACTTGAAGACCATGTGATCATAGATAGCTTCCATGTTTGATTGTTGCATGAAGACATTGACTGCAAAAATATTGAAATAGCCAATGTGATTACTAAAGGTGGAAAAGAATTTGATAGTCGGTTAGAGAGGCTAGCAATGAGTGGAAGGCCATTGTTGGGATTTCTTTCACTTCTTCAGGTGATCCACTCAATTCTTCTAGTGCCAGTTTGAGTTTGATTGTATGGGACACAACCAACAATCCTTCTATAGATGTTGATGAGGAAGAGAAGTTATGGAGGCATCTTTGCTCCAATTCTAGGATTCATAACTAAACTATATTTTTAGTGTAGTGATCCATGTCTACTAGGATAATTGCCATGGCAACGTTCATGTCTATCCAACTAGTTTAGCACTTGAAGAGGTTGCAAGGGTATTGAAAGATCATGTTTCTATTTTCCTTGGTAAGGAAAAATCCTCCATGTAAACTTGGGAAAGAAAAGACTGTGTGTATCTCTCTCTCATATAGGGTACAAATTTGAAATGAAATTAGAATCTTACATCTAGATCTTTAGAACATATCTATATGATGATTTTTTGGATTGGAAGAGTTTCAATGAAAATAGACAAAGGGGTGAGAAGATGACACTTATGTATAGTGTGATGATTAAATGCCAAGTAATTGATCATGGGTTTTGGATATATGGACCCATGTTTCATGATGAAAAATGAAACTTGAGATAGTGTTATTAATAGAGTTTGGATATTGATTGTCAATAAAAAGTTTCTACTTCATCATCTTCTCTTCTTGGTTCTTCACTTTTTGAACTCTCACAACCAAAGGTCCACTGGCCACATACAAATAAAAATCTTTCCCACATCTTTGGCAAACCCAATGTGAAATCGACTATGGAAAGGGTTCTAATATGGAATTCCAATTGTATGTAGATGTTGATCCGGGTTTTTTACAACCCGGATTACTACCACAAAATTTTGGCCAAAGCCCCTATCAAGAGCCTACCATATCACTCTGGGTTTACTCTTCAAGCACTAGGTATACTACATTGCTTCTCGATTACGATAACTCTAGCAAATGGGGGGAACAAGTTCTTAGAAGGCATGTCAATGTAAAGGGTCAAAGGGATGGTTATCTTAGTGAAGATGAAAATGGATTACACCTAGGAGTTGAGTGAATGCATAGATTTTTCAAAGGACTAGCCTCCAACTACACATGGGCCCCGTCTGCATCACTAAGATTTGGAATCTATCACCATCATTAGAGGACACCTCACCCTTGCACACAAGTCAATATCCACATCATGGTGTCATTTGGATCTTACACAAAAGCTTACAAGCATGGACCCCTTTTGTCACATGCTTATATGTATTTATATACATATGGGGGGACTAAAGTCAAAGCAACTTTTGAAAGCCATTTTTTATAATCTCAATAACTCCCAAGAAAAAGCGAATTTCAAGAAAATTCTCGCGCACGCTGATCGGTTTCGACCTGGTCTACAAAGTTGCAGAAGAAACTTTTTCCAAATTCCTCACGGATTTGAAGTTACGAAGGCGCAGACTGCTGGCTACATGAAATTTTCTTCTCTCTTTCACCACACCAACTTTCCACTCTATCCTTCTTGTAAATATATTATAATAATGTGCTTTGGGCACCCACCTCTTGTAATCTAGCTCCATTTCTCTATTTTGTCTACCACCACCCTTGGCTTCTTGCATGATGATCAAGGTGGGGACTTGTCCCATCCACTACTCTCCATATTTTCAAAGATGCCATACATCATCTAGGATTATGTTAATCAAGAAGATTAGCTTAATCTAATCCCTCATGGAGGCTATATAAAGAGCCCATGGAGAATGAGAATGGGGGAGGGAAGGAAGGACAATGACAAGTCCATGAGAGCACTCTACAATATCCTCATCTCTTTGAGGTAAGCTATGAGAAGTTCTTTTATTATGTAGTATAATGGCAAGCTTCCTCTACCTCTTCTCCTATTATCTCCCTCTCTTCTCATCTTTTCATTCCATGTAGCATAATGGCAAGCTTCCTCTACCTCTTTTCCTATTATCTCCCTCTCCTCTCATCTCTCTCTCTTATATTCCAATGTGGTGTCTAGCACATATATTCTCTCTTGTAAATTTGTGTCTTTGCTCTCTTGATTCTCTTTGAGAATAGGGATGTCCTAGCCCATCCTCCCTTTGGCTAGGTGGTGCCCCTCTTTAGTTCTCTTAGTGAGGATTGGAGGTTGGATGGGTAAGAGGCAACCCGTTCATCATTTCAGCCCTCAATGTCATTCGCAAGGATTTAAGAACCCAATTGAATCCAGACATGGTTTATAAAGCGGATGTGATGTAGCTATTTCATACATTTACAACATGTATGTAGCAACAAGAAGTTGCAAAAGCTACTAAAAGGATGGAGGATTTGGCCATAGAGGTGTTTGTATTGATAGAAAATGAGTTGGATCTATTTGATGAGTGGGATATGACAAAATATTTCAGAATGTATGATAGGGAGATGCAACTACAAGGTTTCCTAGAAGATCAAAGGATAGTGTATTTTGAACGAATTGTGAAAAGAAAAATTAGGATGCAAATTTAAGACATATGGTTCAACTTGGGAGAATTTCAAGAATACTCTTAAAAAATAGTAGTCTAGGTTGGATCTAGAGGAAGATGAAGATCTAGAGTTAGGTTGTGAAGATGCTTTACAATAGCATGTAATAAAGATTGTGCATGATAACCTTGGAAATTTGCTACTTGCTTCTTAGGATGCTATTTTGGATACTAAAGATCTAGGTGACTTGCATAATATAGATGTAATATAGATGTGGTCTTTATAGATGCTAGTGCTAAATTTTCTAATGATAAATAGATGCAAATACCTTCTCAAGATGCTTATGATATGGACGAGTTATTCAATGATACAATCATACTATTTGAAGGTGTGCAAGGTATGCATGCTTTATTTGTTGATGAAAATATGCTATCTATTGATGCTTAAGAATGTGGAAGGTTTAATAATGTAAATGAGGCAATGACATTGCATGCTAATGATGCTTAGTTTATGAGTACACATGATAGCTTGTATAGAATGCATATGATGTTTTCAATAGGGATGCAGAAGATATGGATGTTATGAATGAGGATGCAATTGTGAAGATTGCATATGCTAGTCAACCTGTGCAAGCCACCAAAGAAGGTGCTTTTCAAGGTCTATTAGTGCAATGTGTCAAGGGACATAAGTGGTAGGCCATAAACCATATGGGTTTGAGTAAAGAGACAAGATAGAAGGGATTCATGAAATTCTATGATTCAAATTAAAGAAAACTCTAACAATTTCTCTCAACAACAATTCCACATTGTTGAGAGATAGGCATGTGAACCCTACATATGCAAGGGTGGATTAGGGTAGTTGGGTGTGAATGAACTGGAGGGCAGGGGGAAACCCTAACCCTAGCCATCTAGAGGCTATATAAATAGCCTAAAGGCTACTCTCAATGTAGAGGATAGTGCACTAGTTATACTTGTGAACAACGCACTGAGCAATATCTTCTTCTTGTACTTGAGCTCTCTATCTCCCTCTTGTGAACACTCTCATGCTCTCACTCTTATATTTCAACATGGTATCATAGACATCTCTAATCCAACAAGCTTCCTTCTATTCCATTTCCCACTACGTGCACATGAGCATGTCATTTTCTCATCATACATCTTTACCTGCATAGCTGCAAGCCATACCCACCTTTGTTGGAGGACCTGGGGTGAACAAAAGAGAGCATATTTTTCCTTAATTTCTCCTAGCTCAAGTCACTTTAGCATGCCACAACAATCCTCAACATTAGGCAGCCAGAAGGACATCGTTACAGAATTTGTGAATCTGGTGTAGATTTCACTGAGTTTAGCTCAACGGCGCAACCTATTGAGGGCATAATCATCCAAGCTACCATAGGGCTTTGTTAGCCCCCCAAGTGAGCTATCTCCACCTAAGAATATTTGGAAAAATTCCATCCCTACTGCTCACACAAAGCAAAACCTAACTAGGTATCCTACTGGCCACCATAGCCACAAGCTTGAAAGCTTGACTTTCTTGTTTTTTTCATCTTTTACTGTCATCAACAGTGATTTTAATCACTGAATCAATGCCTCCATAGTCATTTAATGATCTATGGTATTCATTTCAATGAAGATTCTTCATTTGGTGGGCATCATTAAGCTTGCCAAGATGGATATAACATCTCAAGTGGTCTTAACTTTGAGATGAGTGCTTCTTAGCACTAAAATGCATTTAGTTGTCATTAGTTGCTATTGTTTTATGATAAAATAGAAATATGGATGTAATTGAAATCTCCTTGGACTCCTCTACAAGTATTGAAGTTCTCGGTCAACCTTCTTCAACCAAACACTCATCCACTAGACCACAAGATTGGGAGGAGCCAAAAGTTCAATCCAAGTTTACTTCATTAAAGCCCAAGAAGACAATCAAACCAAACAAAGGGTTGTCCAAAGGAAAGTACCACCAAATTATTATTTGGAATTACTCCACATGTAAAACTTTCAACCTTTCTCATCCTTGCACAGTTTTAAGTCTACACAAGTCCTCCATTTGGTTTGCACATATTGGCCATTGTGTAAAGGACTAGACACTGCCATTGCCTAGAGCAATCGATAAGACCTTCCAATCATGGTCATGGCTTATGTCAATGTTAGACCTCGAATTTGTAAGTTTGATGGAAAATACTTTCATCCATGGCAAGCACTGGTGAAGTATAAAATGATGGAATGGGGCTACTAGCCCTTCATCAAAGGGACCAAGGTTCTTGATCCATCAAACCCACTTGATGTAGAAGATGATGAAAGAGCCCAAGCCATCATCGTGCTTCATCTAGATGAGTCTGTAATTCATCATATTGACCAAATCTCCACTAAGGAGAAATGGGACGAGCTTGAAAAGCTTTATGATGCTAGAAGAAAGAACTATAAAATTTTCCTTAAGATCAATTTTTTTAGCTTGGAGTATAAACAAGGAGGAGACCTAGGTAAGTTCATTCCTCAAATGAAGGGGCTCATGGCATAGCTAGCCTTAGTTCAAGCTCCAATTCATGATGAAGATGCCATTGCAATTCTCTTGAAGGCTGTAAAGAAGGTATTTTCAACCCTTATAACTACTCTTACAAAGATCCCTAATCTAAATTTGGAAAGCACCATCCAATCTTGTTTAGAGGAGGAGAAAAGAAATCAAAAAGAAGATAGCACTAGTCAAGCATCCACTTCAACAGCCCCCGTGACTAAGTCTTGGTTCATACTGTATCCACTAAATGCTCCTTCTGCAACAAAAAGGGACATCTTGTCAGAAAGTGTTTGAAAAAATATCCTGACAAAATGAAATGCAACAAATGTAAGAAGACATGGCATATTACTAATAAATGTCCTACCAACCTTGGAGTACCAAAAGCATTGGAGGACAACTTTGTCTCCAACCCACCTGATGATTGAATTTTCTGAATCTATAATAGGCATGTGAACCCTATGTATGCAATGGTGGATAAGGGTAGTTGGGTGTGAATGAACTAGAGGGCAGGGGGAAACCCAAACCCTAGCCATCTAGAGGCTATATAAATAGCCTAAAGGGGTCACTCTCAATGTAGAGGAGAGTATACTAGTTGTACTTGTAAACAACTCACTGAGCAAGATCTTCTTCTTGTAGTTGAGCTTTCTCTCGCTCCCTCTTGCGCACACTCTCATGCTCTCATTCTGATATTTCAACACACAGAATGCACTATAACTCTTAGTAATCTCTTCTCTATACAACTAAACAAACTCAATTTGGCCAAGAGACTTTGTATCTTAGTGATGGACTACACAAAACTCTTCCTACTAAGACAATAACTCAAGATCTTATCTCTACTCAAAAGGAATTTATACTAGTAATACAAAGTACTTAGCTCAAAACAATGCTTCTAGATCACTCTAAATAGCTTGAATGATGCATGTAGTCACTCCACTGATACTATTCAGACCAAGATCTCTTGAATTACCTATCAAAAACCCTCTCTTTTCACAGTCAAGGTTCACATATAATAGTACATATTCGGCCATAAATATGGCATGTTTACTTACTCTCTTTCCCAAACACTAAGTTTACCTTTCAAAACTAAAGTGGGACTTGCCTCTCCTTTGGTTCTTGCTTATTATTAAGCTTTGATTCCCTTCAAACATAGTAGAATGGTGACCTCAACACATTAGTTTTCTTCATGTTTCATTCAATGTAGATTCTCCTCCTTTTATCCCTACTCCTCCAATCTTAATCTTGAGCACTATGTCTTTTCAATTGGTCCCTTGGTCACTTCTTTGGACTCCTAAAATGTTTTGAACCCCTTTCCTACTTGGTTCACCACTTTAGACATGAGGACTAACTTAAGAATCTCTTGAAATACTAGTACTAACTTACTCTTGGAAAGTCTTGACATACCCTGTTACTCTTGTCAGGTCATGTAAATGCCCACCGTATGAACTCTTGGGACAAGCATTCTCCATTATTTTTTTATTTTGGAATTCCTTATATACTTGAATTCTTGCTTGGACCTATAAACTAACTCTAATTTACCCAACATACACTAGATAGGATACAACTCTCATAGATTCACATGCAAAATGGATTGGGAGCTTATAAAGAGGCCTCATTACTTGAAGCAAAGTCCAAAATCAACATGAATTTAAAGAGATCATTTAGCTATGAAGAAAAATCTAAAATAAATGTATGCTTATAGCCAACATGTCATACGTGTCTTTAACCATGCTTATACTTAGATGGCAAGGGAGGTTTACATTTTATTTTTATCACCTAAACATCACTAGAAATGTTGTTCTTATAATATTCACTCATAAACATGTAAACCTATTGCATGAATTAAAAAAAATAGATTATTTTAAATCTCATTAAATACATTTTACATTCATAATGGGGCCAATTTCATGGACATATTCACAAGTTATAGAAGAGTATGACTTAATGGGGCCTTTACATCTACAAAGGGTTATGTAGTGAAGCCTCCATGGGTCAAAGATACCCCAATTAGTGGCAAAAGTATTTTTGGTGATCCTTTGAGTGAGTTTTCACTTTATTGTGTATAGAAAAACATTTGAAACCTAGATGATTTTACACTAGGCACCCACTTGACCGCATGTTATATGTCCAAAAGAGGATACTTTTCTCTTTTTGTTGTGGCATCAACATGTTTTTATAAAAATTGAGCACATCACATCAAGAAATTCCAAGCATAGTAGTGGATTACTTGAGATTAGGATAAATTTGGGACCTAGGTGGTTTTACACCAGGCCCCCATTGACCACATGTTATATGTTCAAAAGAGGATATTTTCTCTTTTTGTTGTGGCATCAACATGTTTTCATATAGAATTGAGAACATCACGTTAAGAAATTCCAAGCATAGTAGTTGATTACTTGAGATTAGGATAAATTTTAAAAATTTCCAAGCATAGTAATGGATTACTTGAGATTAGGATACCTATAGTGATATGTAAAACCAATTGCCTCACATTGTAGAAAAAGAGTAAGGAAACAACCTACTACATGAGGTAAAGTAACTATCTAATGTTGTCATATGCTTACTCATGAGATCATCTTATCTTGCTCTGAGAAAAGTTTCTCATTGTTGTGATGCCACTTTCATTTGGATAATTTTAGGGCAAGACTTTTCCAAAAGATAGGAATGTGAAAATGGAAGGTGACTTTGGCTAGAGAGTCTTGTGTACAATGCATATCGAGAATCAAATAATAATAACTTGATTAGAAAGTAAATGAAAGAATCATATGCAATATTTTCTTGAGAAGTGATGTCAAACATTCATAGAGTGATTGACTGATGCCAGGAGGCATATTCCACGGTGGATTCCGTGAGGATTTACGGTGGATTCCGTAAACTTAGATGACCGGGGCTCATACACAAAGAGGATTCTTTGTGCGAGAAGTTGATGGGGACGCCTGTCCTTTTCGGGCGTTTCATTAATTTAGTGTGTACATGGGTGATTCCATAGCGGGTGATTCCGCAAAATGCATACTAAACTCATAAACGTTTATGAGTTTAGTATGCATTTTGCGGAATCACCCGCTATGGAATCACCCATGTACACACTAAATTAATGAAACGCCCGAAAAGGACAGGCGTCCCCATCAACTTCTCGCACAAAGAATCCTCTTTGTGTATGAGCCCCGGTCATCTAAGTTTACGGAATCCACCGTAAATCCTCACGGAATCCACCGTGGAATATGCCTCCTGGCATCATTATAGTAGCTATAATTGCAAGTATAGGTGTCATAAATGCTAGTACAACTATCATAAATGCAGGGATAATAGTAAATACAACAAGTGCAACATGTAGATTGATAGGAAGTGTTGGTGTAGTAGTAAATTCAATAGCGAATAAAGTGGGTTTAGCTATGGAAAAACCTTGTACAATAGAGAGAAGTCATTACAAATGTTATCTCTCAACCATGGAGATATTTTTGGAGGATTTATATGTAGGTGACTGGTTGAAAACAAGACAGTGTCTCAGTATGCTATCTAAGAAAGACAAGTGGTTTGAAGAGGAATTCAAGAGGATAAAAAGGAAGGTAAATGGGTTCTTCTTGAAAGATAGATATTTTAAAAGTATATGAAGAAGACGAAAGGGGCTCCATTAAGAGTCCTTGGTGATAGAGCTACTCTACTCCAGTGTTTATTTTCGAAAGTCCCCTATGTTTATTCCATTGAAGGTTTCATGAACAAGTGTCTTTCTTGTGGAAGGGCCTTTTCAAAATGTTGACCTTCAATAGATATGCATTCTAAAGTTTGCATTTCTAGCTAATAGAATAGTATTTGAGAAAAAAAAAACTATGACATTTATATAAGCCATCTTGTTGGTTTTTCATGTCCATTAATTTACAAAAATCTAATATCGACATGATATGATGATAGAATATTTATAACTTAGTACAACATATGAGTAATTATTTAAGCGCTTAAAAAATTATAATGCTATCACCAAAAATAAAATTGCAATGCCCGGTTGAGGCTAAAGCTCAATCAATTAAGATAGTCTAGAAAGACAACAAGATAGCTTTGCGATCATCCATAGTCTCAAATGAAATAGCAATACAATCAAATCACACCATTACTTATACTTTTTTATATCAACTTTGTTGCTACCACATAAACATTGCGATGAGCTTTTAATTCATCCCACGTTGTATAGATGGCATCCCAATCAACATTTGTAGGATCCTTAGCACCATTGTGTATGAAAGGAACATGAGTTGATTCAAGCTCTAAAGTGACAATCTATTGTGATCATTGGACTTAATATGATTCATTTTGGAGAAACCTCTCTCATATAGTCAATTGTGCTTGCAACAATGACCAAGCACGCATGCCATAACTACCCTTCTATAGCAAGGTTTGTAAAATCATACCCTTCTCTAGGAAGGGCAAATTTTTTTACTTGCCCTTGGATAACAAGGTTTTAAAAATATTTGCCTTCTCTTGAAGGTCAAAACGCCTAAGAAGGGCTCTCCATTCCTAAAAAAGAGTCAAGGCTCCGTCATGTCCTAAGGCCCGTTCCCGATGGACACGTTTTTGTGTTATCGAGGAGCAGACAGGCACGCTGAGGTGTCGGGCTTACAATAAGGCAAACGAGAGCACGTCGCGAGACGTGTTTATTCGACGGATGCTTCGGGGGACCCGAGACACAGAGAGAGAGAGAGAGAGGTTTCTAAAAACTCTAGAGAGCTTTTCACCCTCGGAGACGTAGTACCGGTGGGAGCGACACCTATAAATGGTGAGCGCAGGCCCGGCGCCAGAGGTAGCACACGCAAAAAACACAAGCTCACGCACAAACAGCGCCCTTTATACCTTCAATACAGCAATATTGTCTATGGCAGCCATAGTTGGGCCGTGGGGGGGCTTCGCGGGCGGTAGCCCCTTCGACGACGGTTGGAGCAACGGTGGGGTGTGCAACCTCACCATCTACTACGCGTCCAACAATCTCAATGGCTTTTGAGTCGTGTACGGCAACGGCACCACCGTGTTGCACGGCAGTGCCAACGGTACCGTCGTGGAGGTATGTACGTCGTAAAATTACTAGCCAAGTCGTGGCGCATTGCTTTGATTATTGCTATACGTTAATAGTGAGAACAAGAACATCTTCCATCCCGACTCCAACTACAAGGGAGTGCTAGCGATGGGCGTCTCCTCCGCACAAGCGCCTCAACTGAAACCCTCTGGCATGAACGGTCACGTTGTTCGCCCACAAATCCTTGGCTTCTTCGGCCGTCAGGGTACCCATATTGATAGCCTGGGCTTCTACATCTCCGATCCCCGCTTCAACTAATTTATAAGAAGCCGGCCCGCCTCTTTGTATAACTATGCCCTGGTTGAGGCATGCATGAATAAATAACTTCCGTTGTCGTCTTGTGAATGCCAATTTGGAATTTCTTCGTTCAGAAATCCTCAATGTTTGAGCCACCGCAACGGGTAGAACACGACGGTTGTCTTTTCACGGTTCAGCGTACTAGAAACTTCTGGAGGAATTAGAGACCGGTCACGCCCAAGGCTAGTGCGGGGAGCAGGAACCCCCCCCCCCCCTTTGCCCCCCACTCCTATGAGGGTTGCAATTAGTGGGAGTGGGGGTTCCTTACCCCTCTCTTCCTACCACTTACACTTGCCAAAAACTGAGTGCTAACACTAGGTTACTAGGGTTATCGCATTTCATTGGGGGATGACATGTTTACATGGATTAGCAACCAGACAGTGCATTTCTCATAGAAAACGTGGGACTGATTTTGTCATTTCTCATGACTAGTATATAGCTGGGACATGGTGCGACCCCTATGTGATACTAAGATCCCAAAAGCCCCGTTCGTCCCATTGCCCCTGGGTGTGCTAGGGCCCTTAGAATGGAACCCAAAGATTACATATATTTCAGCTTGCTTTCTCTCACTCATGCTCTCATTCGCACCGATGCACACCCACGCATGCACACACATATACACATGAAGAAGTATTGAGAACCCTTAAAAGAGATCATGTGGTCTCCTAGTCCTAAAAGTTTTACAAGTCTAACAAACTAGTGATTTACAAATGCAAAATCAAATGTCTTCTTCTTCCTCTTCTTCAGAGGAATTGGCTCATCAAGCACATCACAAATTCGAATGGTGTCAACTATAATCAATGGCTATCCTTAAATTTTCTAAAAGCAACATGCCAATCAAGAAAGATCAAATGTTCTTCAAAATGAGGGTTTTACATCCCAGAAGATACACCATGTCTTCTCTAGAAGAAACCCCACATCAATTCAAGATCCAAAGTCAATCATTTTTTCAATCTTTTCACATTGAGAATATTATTGGCAATACCTCACTCTGTGTTTCCACAAGTAGCGATATACTTATGTACCTTCTGTATGTAGCCTATAAATTAGATATTATTTTGTGTTACGGGGGTTCCGTATATGTAAACCCTCTATATCACATGCATTCAAGGTCTTTTTAATAATACACTCATCTATGAATTTTCTGGAAATAAGACACACCCTTTTTTAGTCAATCAATAAATTGGCCCTCTATATGGCACCCTTTTGTACGTAAACATTTTATAAAAATAGTGTATAATCAATACCTTCTTTTGAGCCCGCATGATGTGCTTACATATTTTTGAGCCACACCCTCGAGATCGTGTGTTAGATTAAGGATTTTGCATGACCCACCCTACGTGTATCTTGAAATTTATTCATCACATTTGATTTGCAACATTTGATTACTGCCTCCTTTGGCTAACAAAGCCTTTGAATAAATGTGTTATGACTTGTAATGTGCACTATAGGGTAATGCATACTATACCACCACTCATAAGCATGTTCCATGATGTGGCCTTTGCATAATAGGATTTTAATTGAGCAAATAGCAATGTAGATCATCCCCTCATCCCTATATATTATACCTAGTTTTTGATTCCTTTTGTCTACCTAATAAAGGTGAGATTTACATCCTATAGTGCATTGAAACCCTCTAAAATGCTACTATCTGTTAGAATATTGAAGGGACCCATCCTGTGTAAAGTGCATATATTTTTGTGGAAAGAATCGAGGGCATTCCTACATTATATCATGGAGTTCAAATTAGGGAGCACCAGGGTACCCTCTTGAGCTTTTAGGCGGTAGATTAGTTCTTAAAGTAACCTCAATTTCTCACTATGCCACTTGATTTGTTAGCTTGTAGCCAACATTCATTGCATGCATGCGTTTCAACCCTGTTTTATAGCTCACCTGATATTTGCCATAAATAAAATGCCTAGATATTGGGTGATGGAGATGGTAGGAAGGGTGTGCTACTCAATAGTACTTCCTTGTACCATGTTTCGAGCTCCTAGGGTCCACTTAAGAGAACTTTTCCAACTTTAGGTCTTTGTGCACTATTCCAATTTAGATTTGCCTCCCATCCAACTAGAGAAGTCTATGCTTCCCTATTCTATAATACAAAAGTTGCTATAGCTCGCGAGGAGCATTTCTAGGGCATTTGTTTGAGACCTACCATTAAAGCCTAAGACTACCCATTGTATTCCTTATATTATTATTCCTTAAAACTAGTATCATTTTAAAGTACAAGGAAATAGTATGTTGAAGTAAATCAATGAATTTTATACACTAAGAAAATCGAGTCTATTTATAAGCATATTTCTACATGTATTCATGGATATCTATGTATAATTATGTCCAATGTGTAGGTGCTTAGATGTGCAAATAAAGTCTAGAACATGTTTATGCATATAACTGGGGTTAAAATACAAATGAGATGCACGTGTATAAATCCACCTATAAACACAGATATACAAGTGACCTTAAATTTTTTTATATAATCTACATCTATACAAAGAATGCATTCACTATGACATATGAGGGATACATAAGTGAAAACTCAAAAATGGAATTACATGTAAAAAGGGATTAAAATGTCAAGTCTGATGGTCAAAATGCTTATTTATTTATCTATTGGAGAGAGTACCTTAATATATTTGATGGTATAGGCATGGAAATAAGCATTGGAAAATATGCCAATGTATATTCATGCTTACATTGATGCATATATTGACAAGTATAGAAAATTATACTATCTATAACAAAGATATACGAGGATCTATCCCCATTGTCCACATTTGTTATCTTGTCAGAGACGTACCAATTTTTTTTGCAAATATACATAATGCACAATGTGATTTGATAACATATTCTCTATGTAATTCCATTTGTAGTAATATATATTGGCAAGATACATACAGAAAATTATACTATTGCTCGTATGCATATACATAATGCCAAATGTTGCACGTGCCTTGCTAGCACCTATGAAGGTCATACTATAGGAAGAGTCGACTATTGTGGAACATGAGAATCCCCTCATGAAGATGTACATGTTTTTTGTGATTTTATAAGAAGACCTTGTAGGTCCTAGATTCTCTTCATAGCTCCTTATATGAACTTGCTTACAAAACATTACAAGTTGGCACAGATGAGAATTGTACCAATGATAATATACACTATCACATAGGCCTCCATGTACATATGTAAGCACCTCATAATTAAAAATACCTTAATCCTAATAAATAACATATTTAACCCTAACTAGAATATGGTTTTAGTATTACTGACTTACTAGTCTACATTCATAATATTGTTATTAATTTTCTACTCCATACATATTTGTTCATTCATTAGTTCATAAGTCATTAGGTATATTCAATAATGTATGTTTTAATTATTCTTAATTGTATTGAATCTTATATATTCTAATTGTTATTAGAAATCATTTGACATATTCAATTTCGTCTTAATAGGATCAATTTTAGAGTTTGACTTGATTGATTTACAAGCATGAGCTAATATTATTACTCTAATCAATCAAATATAATATAGCGTAGACAAGGAGACATAGAACTACTTGACTTATAATTGTCCTATGATTAATTTGTTGAGGTTTATATGATAGTCGACATTCCAAATTTTTATGCTTTTTCTAAGTGCATGCAATCATCAAGGACTAATTAAAATTAATTAATCTTCATTTTACCCTAAAAAAGGATAAGTCAATATGAATATTACTATGTGAGATAGTTATATTACACCTAAGATTTAATAGTAGTTCACACACACACACACACACACACACACACACACACACACACACACACACACACACACACACACACACACACACACACACACACACACACACACGCATTATGTGTGTGTGTGTGTAAGAACACATGCATTAATACTTGCAAAAATTGGAAAGAAAACAATTTAAACATAGCTACATTGCATAATGATATTGCCGATAAGTAATAGAAAATCATAAAATAAGAAAGAAGAAGAAATGAAAGTGAGTGAAGTACTTATCTCTCGAGCTCGATGTCACCAACAAGAATGAGCAAGGTAGGGTAAGTTTCAAGTTTAGATATTTTTAACTAATGTCAAAATATGCATCAATAAAAGCATTGATATCTATCAATAGTTTTTCTAAATAGCATCAATATGCACTTTACTATATAGAGGGCTATGTATTGATGCACATTCCAATAGATTCATCGATACTTAGACATATTTACCCATGACATGAAATTGTATGTAAATTGTGCTCAAATTTTGCATCACAATACCCCTCATATATTATAGTGGTTATAGTTTTGTATATATATTCACCTAGCTATAGTAATTTTTATCAATATTATTACTTTTTATGTACTTTTCATAACCATCATGGAATGTAGGAATACAAATTTTGGTTGCTTATGATCATGCCATTTAATACCTATTCCTTCTAGTATGCATGCCATTATTGTTTTTTCTTTTCTTGGTATATTGCAATATAAAGAAACCCTATGATTATTTGTATGTGTATGTGTATATGTGTGCATATGCGTAATATACAAGTATTCATCCATATAGATAGACATGCACCAATCTCATTGGTCCAATGACCATATACTTTGAAACCATTCTGTAAGCTATTTTGCACTGAGTGTACATGCCTATGACCATTACTGAAGCTATTTTGTATTAGGAGAGTGAGTGGCCTTAGGGATCCATTCTTTTTATGTGAAATAAGAATTAAAGAATGGTAGTGTTCCTAGTCTATATGGTTTTCTTGTCTCTATCTCTTCCCTTCCTCTCACTCTGATTCTCAAGCACCTCTATCCCCTTTTCTCAATACCTTCCTTTGCAGGGTGCACATATAAGAAGCCATCCACATCTCATGCATTCAAAGGATATTTATAATACTTTGCAAGGGCATCTCATAAATATGTAAGTATATCACATGAGTTCCAAAAAATGATTCTAACAATTAAGTTTCTACATATTTTATACACATTGAAGGGTACTATATATATATATATATATATATAATGTTCTATTAAAAACAAAATATATCAATTCATTTTAAATTTTATTTCTACATTAAAAATAGTGATGAGCTTGTTTTGGGAGTTTTATCTAACGAGGTATTGAAAAGTCATTTGTTAAGTAGGTGTCATAGTACTGGAAAGACCCAATGAGCTTAATTTGTGAAATCCTAAGAATTTGGTACTTGTGTGCCATGAAATTTATTGGAATATTGGTGCGCAGATCGGTCGCAGATAGCTCACGTGGTGAATCCCGGAAGGTCCCCAAGAACAAAGTACTCTACTTTTTAGCACAAAAACCCATGTAAAAGCAAGCACGACATGAGGCAAGAGACAAATTGGGTTCAATCTCCCCCATGCCTTGTGTGAGCGCTTCACAAAGCATGTATTTAATGTATATTTCCAATCTTCATGCTCAAAAATAGCCCAATTACAAAAATATGACAAGCTTTTAGCTTTTGAGTTTGCTTTCTACCAAAAATAAGAAAATAAAGCTAATGGACGGTGCCCATAGAGTCTGGCACGCCCAATCTCAATGTCCAAATAGAAATAACATATCCAGGCGCATAAGCGCATACAAAATAATAATAAAAAATCGATGTCTCTATAGACATAACAAAATATAGGCGTGGCGCCTATCAAAATATAGTCCAAAGGTCGAAAACCCGCTAGACTCCAATGCTTTCCTCCGCCACTGCTGCTATCTCTACACATCAACTGAAGCATTCACAATCGTTAGTAAAATAACACAATTAAACCGACAAAAGTGAATACCTAGCAGTCTTCAGCTACATAAATAAATCAACTGGTTAGAAATAAATCCTAACCTTAATTTATTACGAGTGCGCACTCTAAACTCATAAACGTTTATTAATTTAATATGCATTTTACGGAATCACCCGCTATGGAATCACCCATGTACACACTAAATTAATGAAACGCCCGAAAAGGACAGGCGTCCCCATCAACTTCTCGCACAAAGAATCCTCTTTGCGTATGAGCCCCGGTCATCTAAGTTTACGGAATCCACCATAAAACCTCACGGAATCCACCGTGGAATATGTCTCCTGGCATCATACCCCCGGGGTGGGATAGCAATTGACCTCAATTGCTATTAGCTCAATGTGGAGCTAACAGAGTGGGGAAAGCATTTAAGTCTCTAGCGTGCATCCATTGTGCTTCCTCTACAGGATGGTTCTTAAATTTTACTAGATATCTAGAATACCTTCGGCCAGTTCTAGTGGTCATGTAGTCAGTGTCTATAATGGCTTCTGGTTCAAGTATTTCAGTCTCTTCTTCTAATAAAGGTGGGTTTTCATAGACAGGGTGGATAGGTAATTGTCCTCTAAATGGTCTCAATAAACTAATATGAAATGTATTATGAATTTTCCAATGGGATGGCAGTTCTAACTTGAATGCATTGTCATTAATCTTGTGAATGATTCTAAATGGTCCGTAGAATCTAGGAGCTAATTTGACAACTGGATGTCTATCTACACTTTGCAGTCTACGCTTTTCTATTCTAAGCCAAACATAATCATCAACTTTGAAATTCATGGCTTGTCTTTTCTTGTTGGCTTGTTTGGTATATGATTGTTGGGCTTTAGCAATCATATCCTTGACCTCATCAAAAATAGTGTTATGCATAACAGCAATATCATCGGCACTTTGTATTCTATTAGACAAAGAGGCAACAGGTGTAGATAATCTATATCCATAAATAACTTCAAAAGGTGCTTTCTTTGTAGATGTGTGCGGTGTATTGTTATATGCAAACTGTAATAAATGTAAATGAGTATCCCATGTCTGAGGTTTAGAGATAGTGTATGCACGTAAAAGATCTAGAATGGTGCTATTTGTGGCTTCTGTTTGTCCATTTGTTTCTGGATGAAATGCAGATGAGAAATCAATCTTTGTGCCTAGATTTGCAAACAGTGTAATCCAAAAATTATTACAAAATCTAGAATCTCTATCTGAAATAATCACTTTCGGCAATCCATGGTTAGTAAAAACAGTTTTCAAAAATAACTGTGCTGCTTGTGATGCTGTTAAAGTTTTCTTACATGCAATGAAATATGCTTGCTTACTAAATCTATCTACAATTGTCCAAATCATGTCATGGTTAGATTTAGTATTTGGTAAGCCAGTAATGAAATCCATAGATATATGTTCCTAAGGTTTAGATGGAATAGATAAAGGCATTAGTAATCCATACTGTTTACCATGATGTCTTTTTATTCTTTGACAAATCAAACATTCAGAGACAAAATTAGATACATCTGCATCCATATGCGGCCAATAAAAATCTTCAGTTAACATGCGTAATGTAGAGATGATACCTCTATGACCTTGATATGGGGGACAATGAATTTCATTCAAAACAAAAAATCGGAATGGAATAGTAACACACAGTCTCTTTTCAAAGAACATGAACCCATCATTATATGACAATGAATCAACATGAATGAAATTATTTTGAACTAATTTTTGCCAATCAGAATGAAAAGTAATATCCTGGTGATATGTGTCTTTCATAGAAATTAAAGAATCAAAAGATATGATAGAAATGTTATGAATTGCAGGTCTTCTACTTAATGCATCGGCAACTACATTTTCTTTTCCAGGTTGGTATTGAATGATAGGATGGAAACTTTGAATGAATGAAGCCCATTTGATATGACGGTCAGAAATTTGGGGTTGGCTAAGTAGATGTCTAATGCTTTGCTGGTCGGTCTTTATCATGAATTCTGAACCCATTAAATAATGCTTCCATTGTTTTAATGCTTGTACAACTGCTAAGAGTTCCTTGTCATAAGTGGAATATTTAAGCTCAGAGGGTTTCAGCTTAGAACTAGAATATGCTATTGGATGGTTGTCTTGCATTAGCACGGCTCCTATTCCTGATCCGCTAGCATCAGTCACAACTAGAAAGAATGGTCTGTTAAAGTCAGGCAATTGTAGAACAGGAGCATTGGTCAATGCACGTTTGAGTAAATCAAAGGATTTTTGCTGATTTTCAATCCATTGATAAACAATGCCTTTCTTAAGAAGTTTGGTCAGTGGTAAAGCAAGTAATGAGAAATTACGTACAAACTTCCTATAGAAACTAGCAAGACCAAGGAATGAGCGTAATTCATGTACATTTTTAGGAACAGGCCAATGCAATATTGCATCAATTTTCTTAGGATCAACTTTTATTCCTTCTTTTGATACAATATGACCTAGATATTCTATTTCTGTCTTAAAGAATTCACTCTTGTCAGGATTTGCAAACAATTGATTTTCTTTCAGTAATTGAAAAACTAATGTTAAATGCTCATAATGCTCTTTTTCACTTTGACTGAACACTAAAATATCATCAAAGAAAACAATGACACAATATTGATATTTTAGAAAAATACGGTTCATCATTCTACTGAAAGTAGCAGGTGCATTAGTTAATCCAAATGGCATAACTAAGAATTTGTAATGTCCAAACTGTGTCCTGAATGCAGTCTTAAATATGTCGAATCTATCTAACCTCACCTGATGATATCCAGACTTAAGGTCAATTTTACTAAATATAGAAGATCCTTGCAGTTTGTCCATAAGGTCATCAACTCTAGGTATAGGATACCTATTCTTTACAGTGATCTTGTTTAATGCTCGGTAGTCAATACACATCCGATAAGTATTATTCTTTTTCTTGACTAGGAGCACAGGTGCACCGAATGGAGAACTGCTAGGTCGAATTAAGCCTCTATTTAGTAATTCTTCTACTTGACTCTGGATTTCTTTTTGCTCTATTTGATTGTGCCTATATGGGGCTTTGCAAGGTGGTTGTGTGCCAGGTATTAGGTCAATCTTATGGTCTTCTGGACGTGATGGAGGTAAACCTGGTGGTAGGTCTTCTACAAAACAGTCCTTAAAATATGCAAGAAATTTCTTATGCTGAGGGTGCATATGAGTTTCTTTTGCGTGCAATTCATTCACCCAAATGAGATATGATTTAGTGTTCTTGCGTAGTGCACGTTTTGCTTGAGTATGCGAAAGCAGTGGAAACATATGAGATGCATGCATACCAAATAATGTAATAGATTTTCCTTGAAAATTAATATTCATTGTGTGTGTGGAATAATCTATATTGGGATTATGTTGGTGTCTCCATGGCATTCCTAGAATAATGTCGCTAGACTGTAATGGGACAACTAAGAAATTTCTTCTTTGAATATATGGACCAATTTGAATTTCTAAATCTTGAACTTCTTGTGTGCCATTGTACCTAGTGCCTAAAAATGCAGCTTTTATGCGATAGTGCGTAGGTACAGTATGCAGTTTCAATTCCTTTACCAATTTTGCTGAAATAAAGTCATGGATACTACCGTCATCA
Source organism: Lygodium microphyllum (assembly GCF_053477565.2). Taxonomy (NCBI): domain Eukaryota; kingdom Viridiplantae; phylum Streptophyta; class Polypodiopsida; order Schizaeales; family Lygodiaceae; genus Lygodium; species Lygodium microphyllum. The sequence continues at coordinate 118,022,797 of NC_141135.1, forward strand.
TGCAATATAATTCTTTCTTTTCCATGCACCATACATTTCATAGTCAACAATGAATGTAAAGTAGGCATACCTGGTAAAGTGTCGGAAGTAGTAGTAGGATCATCTTCTTCTTCAGTGAAATCCGGCATATCCTCATGCTTGTCTTCGTCCATAGCTCCAAGGTAGTTGATATGTGCTGATGGCTTCTTTGAATGACAATTTGTTGCGAGATGCCCTGGCTGGTGACACTTGTAGCATACGATGGGCTTGGCTTTGGTCACATTATTTGCAATGGCTGGAAGTCTGGGTATATTTGGATTTGCTTGTTGAATAGGCTTAGGATTTGGATTGACAGTGGATGGTAATGCAGGTGGTTTAGGCCAATTCTTGCGGAAAGATGGTGAGGAGAAACGACCTGGATTAAACCTTCTGAAATTGGAATTGAATTGTTTAGATCCATAATTACCGTTTGCTTGGAATGGCTGTGGTCGTCGATCTCTTCCACGTAACTTATCTTCAGTGTCGTGAGCTAAGGAGATGGCGTCTTCAAGGGTAGCAGGCTTGAACATATTCACCTCAGCGTAGTAATGTCCAAGAAGTCCAGACATGTACTTCCGCTTATGTGTCGTCTCTGGTACGTCTTCAAGCATGCGTAGCTGTAGGAGTGCATTCCAAAAACGCTCTGTATACTGTGGAATAGGCTCACGATCGTGTTGTTGAAGTAAATCCCATTGCTTGATAGCCTTTTCATGAAATTGCGGTGGAAGGAAATTTTGCATGAACTTCTTCTTGAAATCTTCCCATGTAGCAGGACATTCTATACTCTTGCGGACTACAGTCCACCAAAGTGATGCTCTGTCTATCAGATGATTAGTAACACACTTGATTTTATCTTTCTCGGGATAAGTTTCCTCATGGAAATAGTCATCAAACTGGCTAATGAATGATAAAACAGTCTTTCCTTCTCTTATGCCATTGAAAGTGCGAAACTTGAAACTTCGTTTACTTATCTTGGATTCCTTGCGAATGGTTTGTGCTTCAAGAGTGGCGTCGATGGTACGGCGAATCAAATCTTCAGCTTGAGGTTCTTCTTTGTCAGTGGACGCTCCTTGTAGCTTTTTCAATTGCGCTTGCAAGGCTTGCCTAGCTCTTCGCTCTTCTTCCAATTGCAACATGATAAGATCCAGCTTTTGTTCCATGGTAGGCTCGGGTAGATCGTCTTCAGCCATAGGATCATCCATATGTGGGGTAGTCATCCTGTAAAACTCAACAAACCTTTCTCACTCAAAATCAGTTAGTGGGATGAGCGTAGCTCAAATTTGGGGTTACAAGGCTATGTATTTTTTGGTATTTTCTTTTTCAATTTTCAGAAATTCTGCAATATTTCTGTCTCCGTTTGCTGAAAGTACTTCAACGAACTTGTAGATAGGTAGAACAGCTTGCTGCGAACAACTTTCCAGTTCAGAGTTTTTGCATACGAACAAGTCTTCTATGAGTTTTAAGCACTAGTCAGTTCTGATTTAGTCTGACTTGCAGAGTTGCAGACTTAACAGACTTGCAGAGTTGTTGACTTGCTGGACTTAGGCCGACTTGCAGAACTTGATTCCAAGTGACTTACTGAACTTGACTTCTGGAGTGCGAGACCCGAAGTATATCGACTTCTCTGCCTTGTATAACTTGCAAAGTATGGAGTGACTTAAGCTTAATGAATTAAGCTTAAGCTTAATAAGCTTAATAGCTTAAGATTATTAAGGAGGAAGAAGCGACTGAAAACGGCGTGATCCGTGGAGGACGAGAGGAGGTGTTTGATGACGTCGCGGATTTCTCGGACGTCCTCAGATACCTCGTGGAGAATTTTTGTGGAGCTTCCTTAATTTCCTAAGTCTTTTAAGCTTGAAGACTAAGCTTTTTGAAGAAATAGATATGGCTTCTTACTGTTTTATCACGACTTGTTCATGGAGATGAGGGAGTGGTCCTCCGCCTGCAGAGATTGGTCCTTCGCGATCTGACAGTGGAAACAGGGGTTCTTGATTGCCAGAAGTCTGCCTGTATCGACGGTTCGCGACGAGATTGACTGTAGAGGCCGTTTGTTCCTGGAGCTCCGCCTTCGCCCGAGATTGGTAGCGATTGGAAGCCCTTGATCTCTGCTCCGCTCTGATACCACTGGTGCGCAGATCGGTCGCAGATAGCTCACGTGGTGAATCCCGGAAGGTCCCCAAGAACAAAGTACTCTACTTTTTAGCACAAAAACCCATGTAAAAGCAAGCACGACATGAGGCAAGAGACAAATTGGGTTCAATCTCCCCCATGCCTTGTGTGAGCGCTTCACAAAGCATGTATTTAATGTATATTTCCAATCTTCATGCTCAAAAATAGCCCAATTACAAAAATATGACAAGCTTTTAGCTTTTGAGTTTGCTTTCTACCAAAAATAAGAAAATAAAGCTAATGGACGGTGCCCATAGAGTCTGGCACGCCCAATCTCAATGTCCAAATAGAAATAACATATCCAGGCGCATAAGCGCATACAAAATAATAATAAAAAATCGATGTCTCTATAGACATAACAAAATATAGGCGTGGCGCCTATCAAAATATAGTCCAAAGGTCGAAAACCGGCTAGACTCCAATGCTTTCCTCCGCCAGTGCTGCTATCTCTACACATCAACTGAAGCATTCACAATCGTTAGTAAAATAACACAATTAAACCGACAAAAGTGAATACCTAGCAGTCTTCAGCTACATAAATAAATCAACTGGTTAGAAATAAATCCTAACCTTAATTTATTACGAGTGCGCACTCTAAACTCATAAACGTTTATTAATTTAATATGCATTTTGCGGAATCACCCGCTATGGAATCACCCATGTACACACTAAATTAATGAAACGCCCGAAAAGGACAGGCGTCCCCATCAACTTCTCGCACAAAGAATCCTCTTTGCATATGAGCCCCGGTCATCTAAGTTTACGGAATCCACCGTAAAACCTCACGGAATCCACCGTGGAATATGCCTCCTGGCATCAAATATCCCATAGGCCATAGCACCACCCTTATTACTACCCATAGCCCCTCCCCAATATCGGGCCTACACCCTTGATCGTCCTCCTCTAAGAGTTCAACTAGGAAATTGCTATCTAGTCATTGAAATTCATCAATTGGTTCTTCAATTGGTAGTAGCACTAGTGGTAGGAGCTCTCCATGCACGTTAACCCCCTAAAAAAGGTGAGCACTACCCTCTTCGAGCAGTTTACTAAAGAGATGCCGCCCTCCACTACCATCGGCAATGGTTGAAAGCATGTCAAAATGCCCACCTCACCTTTGTCAATGATGCATGAGAGTAAAACCCAGAAGTAGGAGAGAATATGCTTCTCCAAGCTTAAGTGGCTAGAGAGAAGAATTTGGATACCCCACTTGCCTCTTAGAGATCATTAAGGAAATCTACTAAAACTACGAGCGGGAGTGGATTGACCCACTGGAAGAAGCTAAAACATGAACACTAGGCTACCATGACAAACTCTTGCTCCAAACTCCCATCTATGTCATGACAAACTAGATGAGCCGGTGGACTTTTCTAAGTTCCTTCCTCCCAAACTATTTCTTATCTTTATTCTATCTATGATCTCATCCACCTCAAAAGCTTTGGCTTTCATTGGCTATTGATGCATTTCTTCTTCTTATTTTTTGAGATACTCACCATATCAACCTTTTGGAATACCATCATGTATGATGACTGTTCTCTATCTTTATCAAAACCTTAGATTATTTAGCTCTTGTGTTAGTTGAATCTTTGATACTTCATTTCCAAGGGTAGGAACACCAAAACACTGAGGAAAAGGTGTGGATTCAAGTCCTACAGTAGGTTGTCTAGACTTAAATCAAGAGTCAAAGGTAGAATTTGATCTTGTTTGGTGGAACATCCCAGAGGAATAGTGAGTCACAGTAGCTTGGGAGATGAAGAAAGTTGATATCCCTTGGCTGGCGGTCTTGCATTCAATCAAGACTCTCGCCCTCCACCAAGCACCATCAGAGTGCTCACCTCTATCCCAAGCTCACGATCAAGCACAAGCCACACTCTGATCAAGGGGGATAGATCCCCCCAATCATTAGGATTTGGGGATAAATCCCCAAATCCTAATGATCCAAGCTAGGGTCAAGGAGGTGGAGATCCTAACATTGATGACTTGTTGTTTAAAAACACCTCTGCTCCCACCCATGACATAATGAAATTAGCCACTAATGCTCAGCTTTAGGCTTAATTGATAAAATTCAAGGCCCTCTCCATCAAGTGATTGCACCAAATTCATGCCCTCCATAGTGCCGAGACCAGGCACAAGTAGGAGTTGAATGGCATGCATGCCCGCCTTATTCGAGTGTCCTTTGAGGTACGGATGGCCAATTAGCAAAGAGTCTTCATATTCTCTCTCTTGCATGAGTCTTTCTTCTTTTATTTCCCTATTTGGGGTTTGGGGATGGTAAACTTCCCTCACCCCTAAACACTTTGGTGATCACATATAACATTCCTTTGACCTTTCAAGATACAATCCATGGCATTGTCCTTGATGACTTGTCATAGCAGTATGGCAGTGCTCCTATTGTCTTCTTCCTCATTCTTGCTATTGTCAAATTCCATTGAGGGTGATTCTAGCCTTATTCCACTCTATCCATATGCCCTTTTGGAGGCAGGTTCACTTGCACCTCTTGGCTCATCAATCTTGTTATAAGCCTTCTACACAGTAGTCTATGTCATTGTGTGGGATGCTAACAGTTGAGAAAATCTCTCTCCTTTACCTTATGTGTTGGCTTCAACACATCATGCATTTTGTACTATGACCAAGATATGTGTTGAAGCAAGGAGAAGTTGCCTCCCACTTGAGTGTGGCTGAAAGATGGGACCTTGCTTCAAAGCCTTTGGGTAGTCTAGAGACAACTGGCTAGATTCCACATTTTCCACCAATCCAAAATCTGGACTTCCAACCATTTAGGATTTGAAATCCAAAATCTAGATTTTGTCATGTGACTTCTGACTTTTGACTAGTTCAGAATTCAGAATTTCATTGAGTAGTCTGCATTTTTTACCAATCCAAAATCTCGATTTCTAACATATTTGCATTCATTTTTGGGTTTTTCCTCCTCCACTCCTTTCCCATTACCATGGCATAACTCCAATCTCTTCGAGAAAAGTTTTTAAATTAAAAAATTTATCAAGATGAACACTTGAAGTAGTTGCTGTGTGGCCGATGATGGAAGATCATATAGGAGAAATCAGTGTATAGGGAGGTGAAATGCCAAAAGATACCTAAGGAGAGTGACCTTAGCCAACAACATGCCCACGGATGAAGGGCTATACCAGTTCCAAGCTATTATTCACCTGTTTTACCTTTATCTCTTTGGGATAATTGTACTTGTGATGCACTGTAACTCACTACAAATTTTTTTGCACTTGGGATTTGCACTATAAAATGGATAATACATTTGATCTTTATCAAGGGACACCATTGTAGGATTCAAGTCCTCTGTGCCCTGCCGTGTGTAGGAGGCAAGGAAAATGGGATGTGAAAAAGCTCTAAGAATTCGAGGTGTGGAATTAGGGTTTTGTGGCTATAAAATGTAAGGTAGGAAAAACCCTAAGTATACATATTAATCATCTTTTGTTTTGAGTCTCTTCATGTTCTCTCTCTCACGCTCAAGTCTCACTTTCTATATTTCCCTATTTGGGGATGGGGGAGGGTAAACCCTTCCCTCATCCCTAAACAATGTGTAAAATGATTTTTTTCAATGTTATCATATATCAATACTTTCAATAATCCAAAAAAAAAACCCATCAAATACTAACCACTCACAAAAATATTTTAGGGTTCGTAACACAATGCCCCCTATTCCACATTACAATATACGTACTAGATCATGTGGTTGACATGTCCTTGGTCCCAACAAAGGAATTAAAATGTTATGTTATACCAGCTCAATGTAGTGGGACATTGGACATATCCTTATTCCTTCAAGCACTTCAATACACAAGAATTAGCACTCTCCCATAGTTTGTTGCACATGAATGCAAGCATTCATTTGTAGTGAGTGATATGGCCTTCCTTCAATCTCATGAAGGATATGCTTTATACACTCCATGATCCAAGTGAGTGCTCCTTCAACTCTCAACCCTCTATGATTTCCACTTGCAAAAGAGAAGCATGGGTATGGCAAGAGAGAGTGCTTGGAGAGAAGATGAGTAGAGCTTCATCTTCTTGGCCCTCAACCTTACTCACTCTCTTGCTCTCAATCTCTCACTCTGACCATTACACACACTCTCTCACAACGAAAGTAGAAAAAGAAGTGCACAAATTTTTAACACACATAAATAACTTGTTCTATTCATTCTCATCCTTTTTATGTATGATTTCTACGATTAGGGTTTCCCCATCCCTCTTGGGCATCCAACCCACTTTCGAGCCTTAAGGTTGGTTACCTCTCATTGCATGCTTTTCCTATGGTGAGGATATACTAGAACCTTTGAGGTTTTTCCACAGGAGCCTATGCTATCATTACAACTTGCATGGGATCATGCCCACCTTGGGGATTTATATAATAAATAAATAAAATTATTGCAACCATTTGGCAATTCAAATATGCATATGATTCATACACATTATACTGTGATTGATAATCCAAAATTCATTTACAAAAAATTAGGCTCTTTCTTGTGCTTGCTTGCATGTTGTATGCTTCTAACTTCTTGCAATTAACATTACTATAAAAATTAATATATATAATTACCATAAATAAAGTAGGGGAAGAATGGAGTGTTAAAAATATAATTTATAAATATTTTAATTACTTTTTAAAATTTACTGTCAAATCAATTTATGTATTATGTATATTTTGGAAACACTCAATCCATGTCTGATAGGACAACAAACTTGGACAACATGAATAATAGAGATCTGACCCCTTAGGAGGGTGATATCATTTCTAATTTTGTTTTATTTGTTATCATTGATATGATTTTTTTCTCTTGTTGATGTATAGATGGACGTATGCACAAATAAGTTTTAATATAGGTTCCATTGCTTTTTTGATGCATATAAACTAGTGAATATAAGGGCTTACTCCCTCCAACAAACATAATGACAAATATATTGATATTGGGGCTTAGTATTTGAAACCATTTTCCTATGTAATTTTGTCTAGTGTATTCCTAATATGTTGTAGTGAAAGTAATGTGGCTATAGGTGTGTGCTACAAAAATGCTTTTATGGGCATGCCTATAATCATGTCTATAGATATGTTTATGCATATGTTTCATCGATGTTTTCACCCCACCCTTACACTTGCTTATAAGAATACTCTTAAGTTTATTTTCACATTTAACAAGGTGCACATTTAACGTGATAATAGATATAGATCTATTAATGCACATATAAAATCATTTATGGGTAGATGCAAGAGTTTTTTTTCCTTAATACATAAAATGCATGTATTCTTATATCTATTATTTTAGTACATTTTAACTATTATCATATATCTATTATTTTAGTACATTTTAAAACTAATGATCATAAACCATATAATTGTATCAAATGTGACTACTATGAAATATTTTCTATTATTTTAATGTAGATTGCAAAACCAATGTTTATGGAACATATAATTGTGTGAAGGACAATTTCAAGTGCATCTTTTTTGCACCTAGCTTCTTATATCTATTATTCTAACTACCCATGTTTCTTCTATATCTATTATTCTAACTACCCATGTTCATAAACCATGGGTACTAAATGATCATAAACCCATGTTCTATTAGAATATTCTTATATCTATTATTCTAACTACCCATGTTTCTTCTACAACGTGAAATTTGTGGAAGGTTGTCACTTAGTGATAAAGAACATCACTTATACAATGCAAGAATCGCATATACTAGGACAAGTATTGCATTAGTAATTTCTACAACTAAAGTATCACATAAGCAATGGTACTAGTATGGTTTTTTTCTAGAAAACCCTACTACATTTACTTTTGCTCATAGTCTCTCTCTCTCTCTCTCTCTCTCTCTCTCTCTCTCTCTTTCTTTCCCTCTCTCATCCTTGCTTGTACAAACACACACTACTAAATAGGTACAACAGGAGAGCCACATCATGCACTTGGATAGTTGGAGAATGCATGCATGATAGGTTATTGACAATTCACATACTTTTCTATTATTTTAGTACATTTTAAAACTAATGATCATAAACCATATAATTGTATCAAATGTGACTACTATGAAATATTTTCTATTATTTTAATGTAGATTGCAAAACCAATGTTTATGGAACATATAATTGTGTGAAGGACAATTTCAAGTGCATCTTTTTTGCACCTAGCTTAAGTACATCTCTTCTACATGAGTACGACAAAGGCAAGTAGATTAGCTACCCTTAAATCTTAGACCCAATATCCCTTATATTATTTCCATTATCATTGAGGTTGCAAGTGCACCTCTCTTAGGATCTCACCCTTGTGAGAGATAGGACATGTACACATGCACCTTATATATACGTGTAAAACCCATTACAATTTGTGACACCTTATCCGTGTCTCATAGGAAATCCACCATAAACGCATCCACATCAAGCTTAGGATAGATCCATATTGTTCGTCAAAACCCTTGCATATACCAATGTATGTATATACATATATATAAACCACATAACCCCAGGCAAGACATACCCATTCCATCCAATTCTACTAGCATCTAGAACATCTTGTACACTTGCTTAGATTGCACTAAGTTGCACTAAGTTTGGCATTGTAACTTGGACAGGTTTAGGCCACAACTTAGGAACCCTTGGATTTTTTCACTTTCACATTGGATTCCTAAATACTTTAGGACACTCGCCACCATATCCCAGAGTCTTAAGGCCATGTTGCACAAGGAAACTAGGTCCACCCTAGTTGGTCTTGCCCACAACTTGTAGGATCTTCTAGTTCACACCATGGCTCTTAGTAGTTCCTCAAGCACATAACAATTTTGTATGAAATCTAGTCTTCACCCTAAGAGGCCAAGGACAATCCCTTCAGCATGTATCTCCCTTGAACCTATCCTTGGAAACATAGGCCCTTAAGAACCACCAAAACATTATTAGATCCGTCTATAACAACATTATCCTAAAAGGTTTATGTCTAGCCTAGGTCAATACCATCCACTACATATTAATGTAGCTCATAGGACAAGAACCTCACCTTAGGTCACAAGAGTCATAGGCTAGTATTGCAATAAAATCCTTGTAGTGTGAGAAAAGCTCATGCCAAGGATCTTTAAGTGGAACTCTTAACAAATGTCACTTTATAGTCACAAATGTCACTTTGAAAGGTTGGTTTGTACTTGAGAGAGCAGTCATATAAACAAGCATAATAGATCTATCTATAATTAAATGAATATATCAAGTTAATGACGCTCATTGGGGAAGATTGCATATCAAAAATTCAAACTTAAAAGTCCATCTATTTATTCATCTAGTTCAATTTCAAAGAGTTAAATTCAAGACACAATGATTATTGTACATGAATATTCAACCAAGTGTATCAACCACCATCATGACAATTTCTAAGAGTACCCAATTTTAGAATTTCTTGAGTTGTTGTGCAAAAGAGTGTAATCTCTTTGAATGTTTTCCATTTCAAGCTAATACTCTTGACCCTAACCTATAATTTTCCAATTCATATTCAAAATTCTTTAATGTAAAATCTATCAAGATTGACCATGTAAGAAAATAGAGAAATTTTGGTTATTATTAGGAGGAGGTAAGAGGGGTAGGATTTTTTTTTTGTTAATGATAAAACCTTTCTTTGCTAGGGGTCTAGTTGTGGATGTGAGGGGGTAAAAGGTATAGGAACCAAGTAGGAGGGTGATGATGTAGTAGGGTCTTAAATAGAGGATATCACTAAGAGAAAGCGACAAGAAGATGAAGACTAGGTGGCACTATGGTCATTTCTATTGATGAGAACATGGAAGAACTTGAGGTTCTTGGACCATGGCCACAACAAAGCATGTGTGATGTGACCTATATTTGGCTAGCGGCTCAAATTGAATGATATCAAGTGATAGTTAGAACTTGATTTCAATTAGGATGGTAGCTTAGGTGTCATGAGCTTGATGGTAACTAGCAATTTAAACATAAAAATGGTAGGTTCTTGAGGGGATGTAATTCCTATAGTCAATGGTTTTGGAACACTATATTGGTAAGTGCAATATGGCCCTATGATAAGAATCACCTTGATATTATATTTTTATTGAAAAATGCATGCATAAGAGAATCATGTCTATAAGTTTCATCATTTATTGGTGTGGAAAATAATTATTTAGCTTTCATGACTAACTTTCTGTGATAAGCTTTACATTATCTTTGCGATGCAACTATCCAATCGGTAAAGCACAAAAGCCAATTTCTAATGATCTCATGTTAATAGGTAGTTGATCCTAAATGAATATCAATACAGGTATAGAGAAATAATTGCACTTTTCATCTTATGTATATAAAAACTAGTATGAAATTATATTTATTGAAAGCCTAAATTGAATTTATGGGAAAGAGAAGTTGAGCCATGCATAAATATTTTGGCATAGTGTCCATTGTACAAAATATAATACAAGCATCAACTAGAAGCCTTCATAGGGACATCCATTGAAATTGCATGAGGTCATGCTATTAGATATGCCCTTGAAAGTCCTTTGGAATTTTTTGTAGAGATAAAACACAAATTGTGTATAGATAAAACAAAAATTGCCAACTTTCCAAGCTTTTCAACTCAAGTTTAGTGTGTATTCCCACTTTTGTTTTTCTATTAGGATATCACATAGTAATCATAGGTAGCTATTGTGTATTTTTCACATTAATCAATGATGAAAGTTGAAGAGATTATTATCTTATGCATGAATTTTCAATTATAATATAATACCAATGTGATTTCTATCATAGGGCCACTATTGCACTTACCAATACAGTTTATGTCATCGATAGTTTAAGTTCATGAGTGCTATTTACACCTATTCTATGAATCAAGATGATATTCTTCATTAAGAGGATGGTCCCAAATTTTTCCCAACACGGTTCTCAATAACATGCATACACTCATCACCATCTAGTTTGGGACATCCACACATGTTTTCATTCCCATGGACAAAGATGAGGCATGCATGTACCATAGTAGAGTAGCTGATTGCACAACAACAACAACAACAACAACAACAATAGCATCTCCTCTTCGTAGCAACATTATTAGTGATCTATAATATTCAAATGGTACATGGTTCATACCCGAATAGAGCTAAAAAGTCTCGTCAATGGAGATGCTAGAGGCCTTGCACCTAGGTGGCCATTAGTTGGAGGGTGGCATCTGGGGAGGGGGGAGGGAGGAAAACTTTGAAGGGGGGGAAGGGGAATTGTTGGCCTTTACCTTTTCCCTTCAATATAGAGAAAAGCACATTTTTTTAAAAGGGGGAAACACATGCACACACATGCATACACACACAAAGATATGCTATTCTAATCTAGTGTTTTCACAATAAATTCCACATCTTTATTATATTGATGGGACTTTATCAATGGTAACCCCACTTGATGCATGGGTGGTCAAAAAGATTGGTAAGCATGTAGCTACATACAAGTGCATGTGTATCTATATGCATGAATGCTTGTATACGCATATGCACACATATATACACATACACATACAAATAATCATAGGGTTTCCTTATATTGCAATATACTAAGAAAAGAAAAAAAATAATGGCATGCATATTAAAAGGAATAGGTATTAAATGGCATGATCATAAGCAACCAAAAATTGTATTGCTACATCCCATGATGGTTTTCAAAAGTACATAAAAATTCACTACAAGGATATGGAGGTATAGCGACAGCGATTTGCAACGTAAAATAGTGGTGTCGCTATTTGCGTCGTATTTGGGACGTAAATAGCGACGGTACTTAGTTGGAAAAAACGCAGGCCGAAACCTGAGCGCATCATTTTGTGCGCATATACGAAAGAGAGAGCGAAAGGGAGAGTGAGAGGGAGAGCTAACATCTTGCATTTGAGAGGGAGAGGGAGAGAAAGAGAGAAAGAGGGAGAAAGAAGGCTTCTCATCACCGCAGCTGTCGTTCGCGAAGAAGAGGAGGAGGTGTATGGAGGGCAAAGAGGAGCTACTGTCATGAAGAGGAGCTGCCAAACCCTTCTTCGAGCCTTTGCAGTGAGTGCATTGTTCATTCTTGCTTTGCTTTTGTGTTTTCTCTCTCTCTTTTACTTGTTTTTTGTATAATTTTGTGTATTGAGAGAGGGAGAGGAAATGAGAGAGAAAGAGAGGGAAAGGGAGGGAGAGGGAGAGGGAGAGGGAGGGAGAGGAAATGAGAGAGGGAGAGGAAGAGGGAAAGGGAGAGGGAGGGAGAGGGAGAGGGAGAGAGGGAAACATTAAACATAATAACGAAAGAGAGAAAGAGAGGGAGAGGGAGGGAGAGAGAAAGAGAGGGAGAGGGAAAGGGGGAGGGAGAGGAAATGACAGAGGGAGAGGGAGGAAGAGGGAAACATTAAACATAATAGGAAAAGAGAGAAAGAGAGAGAGAGGGAGGGAGAGGAAATGAGAGAAGGAGAGAGGGAGAGGAGAGAGAAAAAACATAAAACATAATAGGGAAAGAGAGAAAGAGAGGGAGAGGGTGAGAGAGGGAGAGGAGAGAGAAAAAGAGAGAAAAAACATTAAACATAATAGGGAAAGATAGGAGAGGGTGATGGAGGGAGAGGAAATGAGAGACTGAGAAGAAGAGAGAAAATAAAATGAGAGAGGGAGAGGAGAGAGAAACAATATTAAACGTAATAGGGAAAGAGAGAAAGAGAGGGAGAGGGTAAGGGAGCGAGAGACAATGAGAGAGGAAGAAGAAGCGAGAAAAGGAAATGTGAGAGGGAGAGGAGAGAGAAAAAACATTAAACATAATAGGAAAAGAGAGAAAGAGAGGGAGAGGGTGAGGGAGGGAGAGGAAATGAGAGAGGGAGAGGAAGAGAGAAAAGGAAATGAGAGAGAGAGAGAGGAGAGAGAAAAAGAAATTAGAGAGGGAGAGGAGAGAGAAAAAGAGAGAAAAAATTTAAAATTATTAACTATAATAGGGAAAGAGAGAAAGAGAGGGAGAGGGTGAGGGAGGGAGAGGAAATGAGAGAGGGAGAGGAAGAGAGAAAAGGAAGTGAGAGAAAATGAGAGAGGGAGAAGAAGAGAGAAAAGGAAATGAGAGAGAGAGGAGAGAGAAAAAGAGAGAGAAAGAGTTAAAAAACATTAACTATAACAGGAAAAGAGAGAAAGAGAGAGAGAGGGAGAGGAAGAGAGAAAAGGAAATGAGAGAGAGTGAGAGGAGAGAGAAAAAGAGAGAGAAAGAGTTAAAAAACATTAACTATAATAGGGAAAGAGAGAAAGAGAGGGAAAGGGTGAGGGAGGGAGAGAAAATGAGAGAGGGAGAGGAAGAGAAAAAAGGAAATGAGAGAGGAGAGAGAAAAAACATTAAACATAATAGGGAAAGAGAGAAAGAGAGGGAGAGGAAGAGAGAAAAGGAAATGAGAGAGGGAGAGGAGATAGGAGAAAAAACATTAAACATAATAGAGAAAGAGAGAAAGAGAGGGAGAGGGAGGGAGAGGGAGAGGGAGAGGAAATGAGAGAGGGAAAGGAGATAAGAGAAAAAACATTAAACATAATAGGGAAAGAGAGAAAGAGAGAGGGAGGGAGAGGAAATGAGAGAGGGAGAGGAAGAGAGAAAAGGAAAGAAAGAACGAGAGAGAGAGGGAGAAAACATTAAACATAATAGGGAAAGAGAGAAAGAGAGAGAGAGGGAGAGGGAGGGAGAGAGAGAATGAGAGAGAGGTTGTTGTTTTCTTGTTTGTTGTAATAGTAGTAGTTTTTTTTATTTTCTTGTTATTGTTGTTTAGTTTTTTTGTTTTTTGTTGTTGTAGTAGTACTTTTTTCTTCTTTTCTTGTTTATTGTAGTAGTAGTAGTTGTTGTTGTTTTTGTTTTTTCTTCTTCTTTTCTTGTTTATTATAGTGGTAGTGGTGGTTGTGGTCGTAGTAGTAGTAGTAGTAGTAGTAGTAGTAGTAGTAGTAGTAGTAGTAGTAGTAGTAGTAGTAGTAGTAGTAGTAGTAGTAGTAGTAGTAGTAGTAGTAGTAGTAGTAGTAGTAGTAGTAGTAGTAGTAGTAGTTGTTGTTGTTGTTGTTATTTTTTCTTCTTTTCTTGTTTATTATATTGGTAGTGGTAGTGGTAGTCGTGGTCGTTGTTGTGGTCATGGTCGTAGTCGTTGTCATGGCTATGGTCATGATCATGATCGTGGTCATGGTTGTGGTCGTGGTCATAGTCATAGTCGTGATCGTTGTCGTCGTCATAGTTGTAGTCGTAGTTGTAGTCATAGTCATGGTCGTGGTCGTGGTCGTAGTCGTATTCGTGATCGTGGTCATCGTCGTAGTTGTAGTCGTAGTCATGGTTGTGGTCATGGTCATAGTAGTTGTGGTCGTGGTCGTGGTCGTGGTCCAATGCAACACCACGAGACGGGAAACACTCCGACATATATACGTTAATTTGTGAGTGGGTGGGTGGAGACTTTACATACGTTAATTTTTGCTAAGTTACAAGAGAAGAAATTCCTTCTCAAACAATTAAAGAAAGAAAAAAAGAAATGATAACAAAAACAAATTGTTTGTCGTAACGTAGACAAAATGGAAAATGATGAAGGTCTTGTTATTCAAGATCACAAGGCGTATCTTAATCAACGTGTCTCATGTCCTTGCTCTCAATGTAAGCTTGCAATTAGATGAAAACGTAGATTGTCTATAGAACACGTACGACGTTTCGGCGAGTTTCAATCTGAGATCATTGATTAGGCGATCTTGGATTTTCAGCAAATAGTAAGAAAAGTTAATATCTATCATGCATTGTACTCGCAAGCTAATTGAACACCATATACAAGAAGATTGGGTGTGGCTGGAAAATTTTCTATCCAGGGAGGTAACGTCTCGTCCTAAGGAGGAGTGCACCCTTTGCCGCCAATTAGAAGAGTTCGTGGGCGTGCGATGGATGGAGTAGAGCCTGAGATGGAGGCAATGATCGATGCATTGAGTCCCATGGATGTCGAGACTTCTGTTCTGCTTGGAGAGGAAGCATCCATACCATTATATGATGGGTGCCGAGTATCTCGCCTGAAGACACTGCTTGCACTCCTAAGTGTGCAAGCAAAATACAGATGGAGCGATGTGAGTGTGATTGAGTTGTTCAGGTACCTTGTACGTACGCTTCGTTGATTTCTTTTCGGCATTATCATTAAAAACATTTGTGCTTTTTCAGGGTGTTTTATGATTTTTTTCAAGTTACTAAAATATCATATATTACCACCTGCAAATACCATGCATGAGTCTCGTGATGATGCGCGATATGCTTTACGAAAGCTTGGCATGGACTACAACAACATCTGTGCATGTATCAACGATTGCATACTGTTTCGAGGAGAACACGAGACTATGGAGACATGTTCAAAGTGTGGTGCTCATAGGTATCGAAAGGACTTACAAGGGAAAACCATCCCTCAAAAAGTTCTTAGACACTTTTCGCTTGTTCCCTGCATAAACCACATGTTTTGTACATCTGGCATGGTGAGCTTTACAATGTGGCATGCATAGAATAGGTCCACAGATGGAGTTCAACGAATATCAGCGGATTCAGGTGCATGGAGCCACATTGACTCTACCTTCCTAGGCTTTGCCCAAGAGCCAATGAATCTTCACCTCAGTCTTGCAATGGATGACATGAATCCATTCAGTCTACGCTCAATTTCTTATACTGTGTGGCCTATAGTCCTTGTCAACTACAATATCCCTCCATGGCTTTTCACGAAGAAAGGACATCTCATCCTTAGCTTACTCGTCCCCAGCCACTACAAAGTCACAAATATGGACATGTATATTTTTCCATTAGTCGATGAGCTTAAGATTTTGTGGGAGGAGGGGGTCACTGTGCAAGATATGAGCAAGCGCGATGGTCGACAGTCCGCCAATATTCGAGCCATTCTCATGTGGATGATATACGACTTTCCGAGATTCCAAGAGTGCTCAGGTAAATAGGCTTCCGTTCTCGTTGGTAATATCTATCATAGCTCATTCAAGTTTATATTCATTGGATAGAGGTGTTGGAACATGTCTGGTTACCTCAAGTTATCATGTATGTCCATTGTGTGGGTCACAATTAGACTCCCGAAGGTCACGAACCATGAAGAAGATGGTATATCAAGGACACACCGCTTTCTTGCCAAAGGGTCATGAACTCAGGGAAGGTTTTCTTAAATGACCTCCAACATGTATAAATGTCGCAAGCTGGTACGAGCTGAAAATGGTCCACGCGAAGTCACATCCAAACGGAATGTGACGGTTCTCAGTTTTCTACAAGTTACCATATTGGACCCACTTACAGATCAACCACTTATTGAATCCCATGCATATTTTCAAGAATGTTGGTAGCTTGCTATGGGACCACATCACATGAAAGAGAGACACTATAGGGGCACAAATGGATTTGAAGGAGATAGGCAAGATGAATGCGCTTTGGCCGCAGTCGAGTGCTGATGGTCGCATGCAGCTACCTCGCGCTCCTTGGGTTTTATCCACTAAAGAAGAGCACATTGTGAAGCAAATAGTCAAGTCTATCAACACTCCGATGGGTATGATGTATTCTCTCAGGTCTGTTTTTTCTAAAGACGACAAATTATCAGGGCTAAAATCCCTTGATTGACATAAGATATGTGAGGTTTGTACTACGAATGGATTGTAATTGGCATGCGCATTTTGCTATTTGGAGTGTATTCATTGTTCATAATGCTTTCTCATTTGTGGCAGTTTGTACTCCGATCACGATTGTAGGATGCCTTACTCTAGAAATACGCGGGACCATTTACAGGTTGTCGACTTTAGTGTAATGGATCTCACAGAAGGAGATTAAGACATCCTCTATTGAATCCGCGAGGTGGGGAGCAGTGGAGATGGTCTGTCTCTTTGAGAAATACCTGCCTACCAGTATGCTCACGATACAAATCCAACTTCTTGTGTATCTTGTAGATGAAGTGGAGATTACTCGACTTGTTCATACGCGATGGATGTTCTTCTTGGAGCGCTTCATGAAAACCCTGAAAGGCTTTGTGCGACAATGAGCTTAGCCAAAAGATAGTATGGCTGAAGATTGGTTGGTGTCTGAGGTGCTAGTGCATATTTCACAATGGCTACCAACGGTGGATCCAGACAACAATATGCTATGGTCGTTGAAGGGCGATGATAAACTAATCGGAGATGTGGTGGTTGGAAATGGGATAGAAAAAATAATGGTTGCTGCAATGGAGGAGAAGGTGAGTCACTTTTGTATGTTATACCATGCCTCTATGGAGACGTGGCTTGTCAGGTACCAGCAAGCTAGGCAAGATCGAGAGGAAGCGCAATCTGAATTTCAATGTAATGCGTGCCATCAACTGATTAGATATCTCAAGGGCATGGAGGAGATGCTGTGGTTCATGTCAACGCGATGGTTGCATGGAGCTTTGATCCCGCAGCGTCTCGCGAAGGGGTGCAGGTCTCAACTGAGGAGTTGGAATTCTCGAGGAGATATAGTCTAAATGTGATGATGTGTTTAGGATTTGCCGTATCTATATTTTATATGTAACAACTAATTTGAGTGTTTCAATGTACAATACAAAATATTTAGTGCAGCGTGGTTGCACGGACAGCATTTTGGCGTGGAGCGTATTGACAAAATGCACTCCACAACAGACTATGGTATCATGGCAAGGTTCGAGTAAGAGAGCCGACAACGAGCAATAGATCCAAACACGGTTATAGATGAGATGGAGTATTTTGGAAACTTGCAAAGTATTGTTATGGTGGATTACCATAGCTTCTCCATGATATTATTCGATGTGTAGTGGTTTAAAGTGGTACTTGAAGGAGCTGGAGTAATAGTTCGAGGAGGTCCATCTGGATTTCTCAAAATAGATTTCGAAAAAAAATGGACGGATTTGCGCGACACCTTTGTGTTGCCGGCCCATTGTGAACAGGTGCATGAACTCATTTGTTTGTTAATTGTATTACGACATGGTACATGTCACAATAGTTTAATCTCTCTTGTACGTATTTGTGAACATGTAATCTTCTATCCAAACCCCGGATAACCTTGATGGTGGTATGTTATACCTTCAGCTCCCCGAAGTGCAAGAGTATATGATCAAAGCGATGTTTTGAGCATAGATGAAGACAATATGCAAATAGAGGGGTTGATATTGCAAGGGGTGGAGGCCACCGAAAGCTTGGAGCATGTAGAGGAGCCAGCATCGGGTAACAATGATGGAAATACAGGAGTCAAAGAGTTCTTTGAGAATGAGGTCGACTCATTCTTTTGTGGTGACATGTCTATCGACCTTTCAGTGTATGCGTTGTGTCAGGAGATTGACATGGACCATAGGATATTTCATACTTGGAGCATCCACTTACTCAATTCATGGACCAATTTCTTATAAGGGTATATAAGATATGCATTTTAAGTGAGATCATTTTTTAAAGATTTATATTACTATGATTTGTATAATTTAAATTGATTATATTCACATCATTTTTTGTCTGTGCAGGTGACCTTTGTGGATACTTAGATCATCAAGATGAGTCGAGGGATGAGTGATGAGGAGTTGCAGGATATCTTCACACGCATGTCTCCAAATCAGATGGCAAGATTCAGAGACATGGCAGACCAGGAGCTGTCTCGGACATTGTTAGGCCGCTCTATTAGATCTACTTCGACGAGATCAGATGCTTCAGCTTTGAGCATACAATGTTGACATTCCAGACTTGGGCCAGAGGGAGGGAGTGCTTCAGGGTCAGGGGGATGCTGCAAAGATATGGAGGAAGTGAGCCCGCGATTGGCACGGGATACAGGTGCTACTCCTTGCTCTCGTGGCGGTTCCAAAGAGTGTAGCTCAGGTGGTTGGTGTGGAGACACAGACGCGGTGTCTCCGTCTCGTCGTTCTGCTGGAGTTGTGTTACCTCCAAGACACACCTGTGGAGACGTCTACTCCATTTACTCCTGGCTTTTGCTCAGTCGTCCGCAGATGGAACCCCTATGGGTGCTATACTAATAGATACTACCCTAGTCTGTACATCAGATATACAAGGATCTCGTGGATATGCCCAAGAGTGTGGTCGTAGGTGGGAGAGGACCCATCTTAGGCATACCCTAGAGGGGTATACCTATCTTGTCGATGATAGGTCAAGAGCCATCATCATGAATGATGAGGAGAGGAGGGTGATGGCTCGCATGAGAGAGTTGTGCCAACAAATTTTTCGACACAATGTCTTAGATCATTGGAAAAATATACTAGAGGGGAGAAATGACTACATAGTAGCATTCTTGCATGAGGAGTTTCCAGTTCTAGCCGCAGCAGATAGATTTTCTACGGGCTGGATGATGGAGTGCATAAGTGCATATATGTCACATAGACAATCGAATGCATGCAAGGCACTCAAGAGTGGGGCTGCAAAGCCCAAGTGGCTAGATACAGACGATTACCGCCAATTGAGGGAGGAGGATACAGATTCTCCAGGATGTTGGAGTCAGCATAGCGCGAGACGGAGTGGTCCATCATTTTGGGAGTGGCGGTCACATGATATATCTGGAGAACTTTGTAAGTTTTTCTTTTATTTTACTTGCTTTTTTTTTTGCAATATCCTTTGTACTAGCAATCATGTTTCTAACAGTTAGTATTTTGTTTTCTTTGTAGCACTCCATTACAAATCGCGATCCGACTGGCTTTGAGACTGGATATGCAGAGAGGCACGGTCTCGCTGCATTGATTGACCGATTATATAGACTTGGCGGCCCTGTAAGTCACTCATCTTTCTTGTCCATAGTTACCATGTTTAAATAGAATGCATTATTGTATGGTGGACTGATGTATAGTTGTTTCTTTTTTTGTAGAGTCTGTTTGATGCTCCTTTGTGGTGGGACGAGCTTTCGAATGGGAGGATGTATAGCTCGCCCTTAGATCCCTAGAGCTCACACACCCTTCTTTTTTTGTCTCCTGATCTGTGTAGACATTTTCTATGTAGTAGTGATATCCTGCCATGATTGTACCAGTCGCTTTCATTATGCGATCATGTATTTATTTCATGTATGAGTGTTATGATTTAAGTACACTTTGTCTTTATTTACACAAGCATTGTACACAGTGCCGAAACTATTTTGTATGGCCCAATTGCCACAAATTTTTTTTCCATGTTACCGTTGCTATTAGCATCACAAATTTACTTGTACACGTCGTTATTAGCATCGCAAAGAGTCGTTATCAGCATCGTTATTTGTGTTGGTTGCGACACTGATACCGATGCAAATAGTGATGCTGATAACGGTGGTAATACTGACTATTCTATGGTGTCTCCAATAACAACGCTTTTTGCGACGACGGGGGGAAATTTCTTTATTTACATTTTCATAGCTTTTAACGTCGGTATAAGGCCTATATCTTGTAGTGAGTAATAATATCGATAAACATTACTATAGGTAGGTGAATATATATACAAAACTACAACCACTATAATATATGAGGGGTATTGTGATGCAAAATTTGAGCACAATTTACATAAAATTTCATGTCATGGGTATATATGTCTAAGTGTAGATGAATCTATTGGAATGCGCATCAATACATAGCCCTCATATATAGTAAAGTGCATATTGATACTATTTAGAAAAACTATTGATATATATATCAATGCTTTTATTGATGCATATTTTGACATTAATTGAAAATATCTAAACTTGAAACTTACCCTACCTTGCTCATTCTTGTTGGTGACATCGAGCTCAAGAGATAAGTACTTCACTCACTTTCATTTCTTCTTCTTTCTTATTTTATGCTTTTGTATTACTTATCGACAAGATCATTATGCAATGTAGCTATGTTTAACTTGTTTTCTTTCAAATTTTTGCAAGTATTAATGCATGTGTTCTTACACACACACACACACACACACAATGTGTGTGTGTGAACTACTATTAAATCTTAGGTATAATATAACTATTCTACATAGTAATATTCATATTGACTTATCTTGTTTGAGGGTAAAATGAAGATTAATTCATGTTAATTAGTTTTTGATGATTGCATGCACTTACAAAAATCATAAAAAATTGGAATGTCGATTATCATATAGATCTCAACACATTAATCATAGAACAATTATAAGTCAAGTAGTTCTATGTCTCCTTGTCTATGTTATATTATATTTGATTGATTATAGTAATTAAATTAGCTCATGCTTGTAAATCAATTAAGTCAAACTCTAAAATTGATCCTATTAATATGAAATTGAATATGTCAAATGATTTCTAATAATAATTAGAGTATATAAGATTCAATGCAACTAAGAATAATAAAAGCATACATTATTGAATATACCTAATGACTTATGAACTAATGAATGAACAAATATATATAGAGTAGAAAATTAATAACAATCTTATAAATGTAGACTAGTAAGTCAATAATACTAAAACCATATTCTAACTAGGGTTTAATATGTTATTTATTAGGATTAAGGTATTTAAATTATGAGGTGCTTACATATGTACATGGAGGCCTATGTGATAGTGTATATTATCATTGGTACGATTCTCATTTGTGCCAACTTATTATGTTTTGTAAGCCAGTTCATATAAGGAGCTATCAAGAGAATCTAGGACCTAGAGGGTCTTCTTATTAAATCACAAAAAACATGTGCATCTTCATGAGGGGATTCTCATATTCCACAATAGTCGACTCTTCCTATAGTATGACCTTCACAGGTGCTAGCAAGGCATATGCAACATTTGGCATTATGTATATGCATACGGGCAATAGTATACTTTTCTATTTGTATCTTGCCAATATATATTAGTACGAATTGAATTACATAGAGAATATGTTATCAAATCATATTGTGCATTATGTATATTTGCAAAACAAGTGGTCCATCTCTAACAAGATAACAAATGTGGACAAAGGGGATAGATCCTCGTATATCTTTGTTATAGATAGTATAATTTTCTATAATTGTCAATATATGCATCAATGTAAGCATGAATATACCTTGGCGTATTTTCCAGTGCTTATTTCCATGCCTATACCATCAAATATATTAAGGTACTCTCTCCAATGGACAAATAAATGAACATTTTGATCATCAGATTTGACATTTTGATCCCTTTTAACATGCAATTCCATTTTTTAGTTTTCACTAATGTATCCCTCATATGTCGTAGTGAATGCATTCTTGCTATAGATGTAGATTATATAAACATTTTTAAGGTCACCTCTATATCCGTGTTTATAGGTGAATTTATACATGTACATCTCATTTGTATTTTTACCCCAGTTATATGTATAAACATGTTCCAGACTTTATTTGCACATCTAAGCACCTACACATTGGACATAATTATACATAGATATCCATGAATACATGTAGAAATATGCTTATAAATAGACTCTATTTTCTTAGTATATAAAATGCATTGATTCACTTCAACATACTATTTCCTTGTACTTTAAAATGATACTATTTTTAAGGAATAATAATATAAGGAACAGAATGGGTAGTCTTAGGCTTTAATGGTAGGTCTCAAACAAATGCCCTAGAAATGCTCCTCTTGAGCTATAGCAACTTTTGTATTATAGAATAGGGAAGCATAGGCTTCTCTAATTGGATGGGAGGCAAATCTAAATTGGAATAGTGCACAAAGACCTAAAGTTGGAAAAGTTCTCTTAAGTGGACCCGAGGAGCTCAAAAGAGGGTATCAGGAACTACTATTGAGTAGCACACCCTTCCTACCATCTCCATCACCCAATATCTAGGCATTTTATTTATGGAAAATATCAGATGAGCTATAAAGTAGGGTTGAAACGCATGCATGCAATGAATGTTGGCTACAAGCTCACAAATCAAGTGGCATAGTGAGAAATTGAGGTTGCTTTAAGAACTAATCTACCGCCTACAAGCTCAAGAGGGTAACGTGGTGCTCCCTAATTTGAACTCCATGATATAATGTAGGAATGCCCTCGATTATTTCCAGAAAAATAAAAATATATGCACTTTACAAACGATGGGTCCCTCCAATATCCTAAGAGATAGTAGCATTTTAGAGGATTTCAATGCACTATAGGATGTAAATCTCACCTTTATTAGGTAGACAAAAGGAATCAATAAGCTAGGTATAATCTATAGGGATGAGGGGATGATGTGCATTGCTATTTGCTCAATTAAAATCCTATTCTGCAAAGGCCACATCATGGAACAGGCCTTTGAGTGGTGGTATAGTATGCATTACCCTATAGTGCACATTACAGGTCTTAACACATTTATTCAAAGGCCTTGTTAGCCAATGGAGGCAGTAATCAAATGCTGCAAACCAAATGTGATGAATATATTTCAAGATACACTTAAGGTGGGATGAATTAAAAGCTCATCGCAATGTTAATGTGGTAGCAACAAAGTTGATGTAAGAAAGTATAAGTAATGGTGTGCTTTGATTGTATTGCTATTTCATTTGAGACTATGGATGATTGCAAAGCTATCTTTTTACCTTTCTAGATTATCTTAATTGATTGAGCTTTAGCTTCAATCGGGCATTGCAATTTTATTTTTTGGTGATAGCATTATATTTTTTTAAATGCTTAAAGAATTACTCATATGTTGTACTAAGTTATAAATATTCTATCATCATATCATGGCAATATTAGATTTTTGTAAATTAATGGACACGAAAAACCAACAAGATGGCTTATATAAATGTCATTTTTTTTTCTCTAATACAATTCTATTAGCTAGAAATGCAAATTTTAGAACACATGTTTATTGAAGGTTAAAAATTTGAAAAAGCCCTTCCACAAGAAAGGCACTTGTTCAAGAACCCTTCAATGGAAAAAACATAGGGGACTATCAATATCATGCTCTTGGACCTGTGCTTCTCCAAGGCCTACATTTGACAAGATTTGCCCATTATTTCATGTGACAGTTGAAGTTTATTGAAGTAACTTCGTTTGATCTACATTATAAAACTCAAACTATCTATAATTTTTGGTATGTTATAAGTAATGTTAAAAAAAAAAAAACAAGATGTGTTGTTTGACAGATACATTACTTTTTTGACTTGTTTTGATGGGCAACATAGCCAAAGCAAGCATGACATTGATCAAATGAGTCGAGAAAAAACGAGAGCTAGCTTACATTTCAAAAAAGCTTTTCAAAACTAAAAAAAAGTTCTAAACATCACACTATGAAATTAGATGGATTTATGTATGGTTGAGAAAAAAGTTCTAGACAAGATGAGACGTCTATTCCTTGACAAATATGATAAATTTACTCTCTTGAAAGAAGGGCATACTTCCAATTCTTCACAAATAAATTGAGGTTATGCTCCTGCCCTAGAAAGTAAAGCTTTGGGTTGCCCTTCGATTCTTGCAAGCATTCACTCTCACTCCACCCACCACCTTATTGTAGGGATCCTTGGGGTCCCATGATCATATGCCTCTCTCTTTGGTATTGCATGTGGCCCACTTTACTTTTTCTAATAGGAAGAAGATGGCTTTTCTCCCACCAACCAACAACTTGAAGCCTAGTCGGTCCTCACGATGAATGCAAATTTTACAACTAGCTAGCTTTATAACTAAAAGTGTACAATCTTTGCTGGTTCTCTTAAGTTTGAAGTACATTTCTTACCAAAAAATATCCATTTTCACTGGTTAGAAATAGAATAATGGCCAGTTTCTCGAGAGCCCCCTTTGCCCTCTTTGCCATTGTATGAATTTGAGATTTTTTCAAAAACTATGAATGGGAACCGACTCAATACCTTGAGGTACATAATGGAAGCCTTTTTTACTTGGAAGCTTGACTACCTAATATGAAGCTCTCAAAACTTTGACTATGATTATGTGGGCACAAGGGTTACTCAAGCTCGTTATGATTTTATAATGAATTTTTGCCAAGGAAACCCTGAGGATCACGGTTCTGGTTCTTTCACCATGAGGGGAGTGGCACGAGACAAAGAGAGGGAGAGATGGGGTGGAGAGAGAGACAGACAGACAGATAGAAGTTCATTTATGTTGTATACTACAAGATACAAGCCTTATACCAATGCTCAAAGTGACATAAACATTCATTAAAAAAATTGTCCCCGTCATTGCTAAACCCATCGATATTAGCATCTCTACAAAGCTGTCACTATTTTTATCACTTTTATGATGCAAAAAGTGACACATTAAGTGATGGTTTGTGACATATATTGCAATGCCAATAAGGACACATGCAATAAATTTGTGATGCTAATATCGATGGTCA
Organism: Lygodium microphyllum; assembly: GCF_053477565.2. NCBI lineage: Eukaryota > Viridiplantae > Streptophyta > Polypodiopsida > Schizaeales > Lygodiaceae > Lygodium > Lygodium microphyllum. The sequence goes on from NC_141135.1 coordinate 118,048,173, forward strand.
CAGAGAAAAAAAAATGTGTGGCAGGTACGCAATGGTCGTCAAGATGAGCGCAAAATGTACTTGAACCCACAAGACTGATATATAGAATAAGTACAAGTTCGTTGACGAAAACTCATGGAAATATGGCAAGATACAAAGGATGATAAGTGCATCTAATAAATAGTATATGGAAGATGCCTGCACAGATCACATGACCAAAAAGAAAGAGGGTGTGTGCTCTATGAATGCAAGCGCAAGCTACAGATCCTCAGCATTAGAAAGCTCATCCGGATGCAAAGGAGCATCGAACGGACTGTGCAAAATGAATGACTACAGATCAATCCACCATACATAATGCATTTAAAAAAAATTAACTATGGATAAGAAAGATGATTGACTTATTGGGCCATCACATACATACATTCTATTGATCAATAGTGAGACCGTGTCTCTCTACATATCGAGTCTCCAAGCTAGTGGGATTGGGGTTTGTACTAGAGTGCTACAAACAAAACAGAATAAAAATGTTAGAAACACGATTGTCACTACAAGTGATATTGCAAATAAAGAAAGTGAGAAGAACAAAAGAAAAACTTACAAAGTCCTTCAAATAAGCCTTGTGGCTACCACTCCCCAGATGATGCATGACCCCTACCTCCAATTCACTACAAGATATAGGCCTTATACTGACGTTCAAAGCGACGAAAATGTTCATAAAGAAAAATTTTCCTGTCATCACAAAAAACATCAATATTAGTGATGCTATAAAATAGTAATAGCGACGTGTGGAGTAGATATGTGTAGAAAATTTGTGAAGTTAATAGCAACGATAATAGGGAAAAAAATTTGTGGCAAGGCACCACAAATAGCACTATGTGCTTTATTTGGGCCATACAAAAGAGTTTCAGTAATGTGTACAATGCTCGTCTGAATGAAGGCAAAGTGTACTTGAATCCATAAGAGTGATACATAAAATAAATACAAGATCCGTAATGAAAGCGACGATACAATCATGCCAAGATACAAAGAATGATAATAACATAGTGCATAGAAAATGCTCATCCCGCCACAAAGGAGGATTGAACGGACTCTGCAAAAAGAGAATAAACTACACATCAATCCACCATACAATAATATATTTTAATTAAATTAGTAATTACAGACAAGAAAGATAAGGGGAAGAGCCATGCTATCTTCTGGCCGAGCTCGTTGTCACACAAAGCCTCTCAGGGTTTTCATGAAGCGCTCCAAGAAGAACATCCATTGCGTATGGACAGGTCCAGTAATCTCCACTTCATCTACAAGATGCACAAGAAGTGGATTTGTATTGTGAGCATGTTGGTGGGCAAGTATTTCTCAAAGAGACAGATCGTCTCCACTACTCCCCGCCTTGCGGATTCAATAGAGGACGTCTTAATCTCCTTCTGTGAGATCCATTGCACTAAAGTTGACAACTTATAAATCACCTTGTGTATTTCTGGAGTAAGGCATCCTACGATCACGTTCGGTAGTACAAACTACCACAAATGAAGAAGCATTATGAACAACGACTACACTCCAAATAGCAAAATACGCAAGCCAGTTACAATCCATTCGTAGTAAAAACCTAACCTATCTTATGCCAATCATGGAATTTTAGCACTGATAATTGGTCGTCTTTAGAAAACGTGCTCTTCTTTAGTGGATAATGTGCTCTTCTTTAGTGGACAAAACCCAAGGAGTAAGAGGTAGCTACAAGCGACTATCAACACTCGACTGCGGCCAAAGCGCCTCCATCTTGTCTATCTCCTTCTCAAATCCATTCGTACCCCTACAATTTCTCTCTTTCCCATGATGTGGTCCCATAATAAGCTACCCACATTCTTGAAAATATACATAGGATTCAATAAGTGGTTGATCTTTAAGTGGGTCCAATAAGGCAAGTAGTATAAAATTGAGGACTGTAACATTTAATTTGGATGTGACTCCATGTGGACCATTTTGAGCTTGTACTAGCTTTGGGCATTCATACATGCTAGAGGTTGTCCAAGAAAACCTTCCCTCAGTTCATGACCCTTCGGCAAGAAAGCGATGTGTACTTGATATACCATCTTCTTCATGGTCCATGACCTTCCACAGTCTAACTGTGGCCCACACAATGGAAATGCATAATAACTTAAGATAACCAGACCTATCCCAACACCTCTATTCGATGAATACAAACTTGAACGGGATATATTTGATAAAACCAATGAGAACGGAAGTCTACTTACCTGAGCACTCCTTGAATCCCAGAAATTCATACATGGTTCACATGAGAATGGCTCGAATATTGGCGGATCCTCGACTATCACACTTGCTCATATCTTCCACGATGACCCCCTCCTTCTACAAAATCTTAAGCTCATCGACTGATGGACGAAGATACACGTCCATATTTTTGACATTGTAGTGATCGGGAACAAGCAAGCTAAGGATGAGGTGTCATTTCTTCATAGAATGCCATGGAGGGATGTTGTAGTTGACGAGGACTACATGCCACACATTGTAAGAAGTTGAGTATAGACCAAATGGGTTCATGCCATCCATAGAAAGATCGAGCCAAATATTCCTTTGCTCTCGGACAAAGCCTAGAAAGGTAGAGTCAATATGGCTCAATGCGTGTGAATCCGCTGATATTCGTTGAACTCCACCTGTGGATCTATTCTGCACATGCCACGTTGTCAAGCTCGCCATGCTAGATGTATGAAATATGTGATTTATGCATGGGATAAGTGGAAAGTGTCTAAGAAATTTTTGAGGGATAAGCGGCACACACACACATACACATACACACACACACACTCTCTCTCTCTCTCTTAATCTCCTTGCGTTGATCTCTCTCTACTCTTCTCTCTATACATCACTTCATCAACAAAAATAAAGAGAGAAGTAAAGAAAAGAGAAAAACAAAGAGAGAAGAGAGAATGCACTTACCTCAAATCTTAAAGAAGAATCCTTTTGTGTTTCTCTCCTTCTTTTTCTTCTTCTCCTTCACGGGTTCCCTCGTTCTTCTTTGCAGTTTTTCCCTCTCTTTTTGTGGTGGATTGGCAGTGGTAGCGGCCTCTCTCTTTCTCTCTCTCCATCTCCCTTGCGTTGATCTCTCTCACTTCTTCTCTCTATATATCTCTTCATCAACAAAAAGAAAGAGAGAAGTAAAGAAAAGAGAAAAACAAAGAAAGAAGAGATAATGCACTTACCTCAAAGCTTGAAGAAGAATCCCTTCGTACTTCCCTCCTTTTTCTTCTCCTTCATTGAGTTTCTTCATTTTCCTTTACACTTGTCTCCTCCCTCTTCGTGGATGGCAATGGTGGTGGTGGTGGTGGTGGCCTCTCTCTCCTCTCTCTCTCTTACTTGTTTACAAACCTGTAAAATGAAATGCTCACGTTTCAACACTTTTTTATGAAGCCCAATCAATAGGAGATAGTCCATTAAAAATAATCTAGGCATGTTTACTTTTAGAAAGACAAAATCCCGTTGCCTTTTAATTGGCGGCGGGATCTCTCCCCTTTTTTATTTCTCCACAAGACACTCTTCCTTCCCCTCCCTTGTTCTCTCTATTTCTCTCTCTCCTTCCCTCCCCACTCTCACTCAACGCATGTCATTGCAAAGATAATCAAAGATAGAAAATAAAAAGCTTAAAAAACAAAGATATTGAAGGAAATCTCACCCTACCTCTCTTTATCTCTTTCTCCCCCCTCTCTCTTTACTTTTCTTTCTTAACCTGCTCTCTCATTCTCTCATTTTTTTCCTATTCTTCTTCCTCTCTCTCACTCTATATTTTTTTCTCTCTATCTCTCTCTCTCCCTCCCTCTCTCTCTCTCTCTTTTTCACTCTCCTTCCTCTTTTTACCTCACCCTTCTTTTCTACCTTCTCCTCCTCTCTTCCTTCCCTCTCCCTCTCTCTATTTCTCTCCTCCTCTATTTCTCTCTATTTCCCTTTCTTTGTTTCCTCTCTTTGTTTCTCCCTCCTCTTTCTGTCTCATTGTTTCTCTCACTCATCTTCCTCCCTTCATCTCTCATTTCTCTCTTCCTCTTTCTCAGTGTTTCTTTTCTTCCCTTTCTCTTCCTCTTTCTCCGTGTTTCTTTTCTTCCCTTTCTCTTCCTCTTTCTCTCTTCCTCTCTCTTCCTTCTCCCTCCCTCTCTTTCCATGCATTTCTTTGTAAAGAAAAACAAACAAAGAAAAGAAGATAATACAAAAATAAAGCAAGAAGAGGCAATGCAATTACCTCAAAGGCCTAAATATGAAACCCTTTGTACATTCTCTTCACACCTTCCCTCCCTTCTTCCTTGCACACTTCTCTTTCTTCTTCATGCATAGCATGGCGACGGTGACGGTGGTGATGAGCTCCCCCCTCTCTCTCTCTCCCTCTCAAAGCTTTAAGCTTTCTCGCTCTCTTTCATTCTTTTTTATAAATGTTTTCTCGGTAAATGTCACACTCAGGTTTTTGAAACCTTTTTCTCAGACCAGCGTCGCTATTCATATCGCTATTAGCATCTCTATATGCGTCACTATTTGTGTCTCTATGAGCATCGCTATTTGCATTGCTAGTAGAATTAGCGATGCTAATAGCGAGACATATAGCAATACAAATAGCCACGCTAATAAAAATGCCACTTTTTTGCATCACAAATGGCCTTCACTATTGCCCCATTCCCTTGTAGTGATTGTGCCCTCGTTCCCTCTCGTTGCTATCACCAATGTCCTCAAGAATCATCTGCATCTAGCCACTCGAGCTCTGAGGCACCACTCTTGAGTGCTTTGTAGGGGTTCGATTATCAATGTGACATGTATGCATGCATACACTCCATCATCCGCCCAGTGGAAAACCTCTCTACCATATTAGGTACCGGAAACTCCTCCTGCAAGGATGCTACTATATAGCCCATTCTCCCCTTGGGTATATTTTTAAATGGTCCAAGATGTGCCAAAAAACTTTTTGGTACAACTCTCTCATGCGAGACATTACCTTCCTCCCCTCATCATTCATGATCACAATACCTATGCTATCATCTACAAGATATCTATCCCCTTTGTGGTATATCTAAGGTGTGTCCTCTCCCACCTATGACCACACTCTTGGGCATAACTAGGAGACCTATGTACATCTGGTGTACCCATGGGGGTAGTATCTCTTGAAGTAGCACCGAGGGGTGCCACTTACAAACGACTAAGCAAGGTTGGAGTCATTGGAGTAGATGTCCCCACAAGTGTGAGAAATCCTACAGGTGACATGTCTCCACCAGAACGAAGAGACGGAGACACTACATCGGTGCCTCCAAAACACCCACCTGAGCCATCCTCTCTAGAACCTGCACAAGAATAAGGAGTAGCACCCCTATCTAAAAGCCACCATAGGCTCACAGCATCCACATCTCTGCAGCACCCCCCAGAACCACTCCCTTCATCTGAGCCAGTCTCAAGCATTGATATTCTCTACTAAAAATAGAAGCATCTGAGCATGCCAAAGTAGATATCATGGTATGGCATCCCAATGGTGTCCAGAGATCTCTTAGTCCACCATATCTCTGAATCAGGCCATTTGATCTAGAGACATACGTATGAATATCTTCTACAACTTCTCGTCACTCATCCCTCGACTCGTCCTACTCTCCAAATATAATCAAAGGTAATCTACACAGATAGAAAATAATGTTAGCATAATCAACATAAAGATTTAAGTAAATCATGGTGATATCAATTTGAAAAAAATGATACCATTTAAAATGCATATTATAGAGTACCCTTAAAATGCATATTCTAGAGTACTTCTTCAAATTTCAAATTGATTGATGGTACGTATTGTGTTACAATTCCAATCGCACTTCTCCTGAATCTTTCTTGGCCTGCTCATACCTAGCCAGCCACGTCTCCATGGATGCATGATGCAACATACAAAAATGATTCATTGTCTCCTCCATTGCAACATCCATCCCTTTTTCTACCCCATTTTCAACCACCACATCTCTGGTTAGTCTATCATCCTCCTTCAGTGACCATAGCATACTGTAGTTTGAATCCATCATTGGTAGCCACTGTGAAATATGTACTAATGCCTCAAACACCAACCAACCTTTAGCCATGCTACCTTTTGGCTGAGCTCATTGTCACACAAATCCTTTTCAGGGTTTTCATGAAGTGCTCCAAGAAGAACATCCATCGTGTATGGGTGGGTCCCGAAATCTCCACTATATCTACAAGATGCACCATGAGCTGGGTTTGTATCATGAGTATGATGGTAGGAAAGTACCTCTCAAAGAGACAAAATGTCTCCATTTCTCCCCACCTTGTGGATTCAATAGAGGATGTACTGATCTCCTTTTGTGAGATCCATTGCACTAGATTCGACAACTTGTAAATCGTCCCATATATTTCTAAAGTGAGGCATCCTGCAATCACGATCGATAGTACAAATTGTCACAAATGAAGAAGCATTACGAAAATTGACTAGACACTAAATAGCAAAATACATAGACCACTTAAAATCAAGGCCAATAGAAACCTGACATATCTTATGCCAATCATGGAATTTCAGCCCTAATAGTTGGTCGCCTTTAGAAAAAGTGGATATGAGAGAATGCTTCATACTTGTCATGGGTGTGTGGATAGACCTGATAATTTGCTTCACAATGTGCTCTTCTTTAGTAGGCACAACCCAAGGAGCATAAGGTAGTTGCAAGTGACCATAAGTGCTCGACTATGGCCAAAGCGCCTCCATCTTGCCTACCTCCTTCAAATCCATTCATGCCCCTGTAGTGTCTCTCTTTACTATGATGGGGTCTCATAATAAGCTGTCCACATTCTTGGAAATATGCATGGGATCCAACAAGTGGTTGATCTGTAAGTGGGTCCATTACAACAACTCCATGTGGAATATTTTTAACTCATACCAGCTTTGGGCATTCATTCGTGTTGGAGGTTATCCAAGAAAACCTTCCCTCACTTCATGACTCTCAGTGGTGGCGTGTCCTTGATATACCATCTTCTTTATGGTTTGTGACCTTCGGGATTCTAATGTGGCCCAAACAATGGATATGCATGATGACTTGAGATAACCAAACCTATCCCAACACCCTATATAGTCAACACAAACTTGAACGAGTTATGTTAGCTATCACCAATGAGAACATAAACGTACTTACCTGAGCACTCTCCAAATCTGACAAAGTCATGCATGGTCCATATGAGGATGGCTCATATATTAGCGGACCGTCGACCATCGCGCTTGCTCATATCTTCCATGATGACCCACTCTTCCCACAAAGTCTTAAGGTTATCAACTAATGGACAGAGATAGATGTCCATATTCTTGACTTTGCAGTGCCCAAGAACGAGCAAGCTAAATATTAGGTATCCTTTCTTCGTAGAAAGCCATGATGGGATGTTGTAGTTAACAAGGACTATAGGCACACATTGTAAGAAGTCGAGCAGATAACAAATGGGTTCTTTCTATCCATAGCAAGATCAAGCTAAAGATTCCTTGGTTCTCGTGCAAAGCTTAGAAAGTAGAGTCAATGTGCCTCCATGAGCGTGAATCTACTGATATTCGCTGGACTCAATCCATGGATCTATTCTGTGCATGACAAGTTGTTATGCTCGCCATTCGAGACGTTTGAAACATGTGACATATATGCAGTATAAGTGAAAAGTGTCTAAAAACTTTATTGAGGTAACTAAATATGTCCAAACACCCCTATTTAGTCAACACAAACTTGAATGAGCCTTGTTAGTTATCACCAACAAGAATGGAAGCCTACCTACCTAAGCACTCCTCGAATCCTAGAAAGCATGCATGGTCCACATGAGAATGGTTCGTATCTTGGCATAGTCTATCGACCATCGTGCTTGCTTATATATTCAACAATGAATCCCTCCTCCTACAAAATCTTAAGCTCATTAACTAATGGACAGAGATAGATGTCAATATCCTTGACTTTGTAGCACCCAGAAACGAGCAAGCTAAGGATCGTGTGTCATTTCTTCGTAGAAAGCCATGGCACGATGTTATAGTGAACAAGGACTACATGTCACATAATGTAGGAAGTTGAGCAGATACCAAATGGGTTCATGCCATCCATAGTAAGACCAAGTCGAAGATTCCTTGGCTCTTGTGCAAAGCTTAGAAAGCTAGAGTCAATGAGACTCCATGCGCGTGAATCTACTGATATTCGTTGGCCCCCATCTTTGGATCTATTCTACACATGACATGTTGTCATGCTCGCCATGCTAGACATACGAAACATTTGATGTATATGTGGTATAAGTGGAAAGTGTCTAAGAAATTTCTGAGGGATGTGAGCACCACACTTTGGACATGTGTCCATAGTCCCATAGTCTCCTCAAAAAGCACACAATTGTTGATACACGCATGGATGCTATTTTAGTCCATGCAAAGATTTTGTAAAATAGATTGTGCATCATCACAAACCTTGGGCATGGTATTTCCAAGTAGTGATACATGATACTTTAGCAACTTGAAAAAAAATCATAAAACACCTTGAAAAAGCATAAGTGTTTTTTATAATGGAGCTAAAAAGATTAACGGAGCGAACATAGAATGTATCTGAACAACTCGGTCACACTTGCATTCCTTCACCCATATTTTGCATGCACACTTAGGAGCGCAAGCAGTGTCTTCAGGAGAGATACTCAGCACCCATCATATAATGGTATATATGCTTTCTCTCTTAATGAATCAGATGAATTGGCATCCATGGGTATCAATGCATCGATTATTGTCTCTATCTGAGAATCCAAGATTGGAGGAAGGTCTAAAAGGTTGATTGCCTCCTTCGATATCCATGGTGTAGATTGAGTCGTGCCTTCCAAGTGGTGGATTGACTCAGGCAGTCCATCCATTGCATGCCCACAAACTCTTCTAATTGGCCACAATAGGTGCATTCCTCCTTGGGATGAGATGTCACCTTCCTGTATAAATTTTATGAGCATGTCTCATGTTTTTGTATATGATATTCAATTAGTTTGTGAATGTAAGGCATGATTGATACACACTTTTCTTACCATTTAATCGAAGTCGTTGATCACTTGATCAATGATCTTCGATTGGAACTCACCAAAGCGTCATATGTGTTCTATAGACAAGCGACGCTTTCGTTCGATTGCTAGCTTGCATTGAGAGCAAGGACACATGACACACTGATTAAGATATGCCTCACAATCTTGGACATCACAACCATCATCATTTTCCATTTTGTCTACGTTATAACAAACAACAGGTTTTTATTCTCTTTCTCTTTTTCTTTTTTTATTTGCCTTCCTTCATCCTTATTTACTTCTCTCTCCCCCTCTCTTTCTATAAATGTTTCTTTATCCAACTACCCTGTCACTTTCGAGCAATAATTTGTAGAAGCCTCTTTGAATCAGCATCAAGCGTACAAGTCCAAAGTTCACTTGGTAATCCCAAAATGAAAAACTCACATGGAAACATCAGTGTGGATTATAAGCTAGAGTAGCGGGAGCACGATAAGCTCACAGAGAATATGGCCACTTCAAAAGGGGAGGCTCGACATCGAGAGACATGTTAGTACAATATCATCTGATCACGAGCTAGATAATGTCTTTGTCTTTCTCTAAGTTTCTTTTAACCTTCAGACCTTCATGCCATCCAAATGAATAACAAGACTCTGATGCATAGAGGCACCGGATTTGATGGTTACACTATCCTCTAGCCTCGTGAGAAGGATACAAATAAACTTCCTCTCTTGAAAGGACGTACTTTCAATTTTTGACAAAGACATTGAGGTTATAGTCCGCCCTAGAAAACTTTGCTTATGAAGAAGACATTTTCTTCAACTGTGGTCCTATTTTGGATATCTCTATTAATGATGAGATAGGAACCAATCAATTATGGGGCTTTTTATCGCAACATGCTCAATATGGCAGGTGATAGTTAGTAGGGGTGATGCAAAGAGTGGCCAAGACCCATTTGCCTTTGTTATCTTGGACCCATAGGTTTATCAAACAACACATTATGCGTACACCTCTTGCTCTTTATGTAGGAGGCATGGGTCACAATCTAATGCATTTAGTTTAGGGTAGGAGCCCTATTTCCTCCTTGGGATGGGGTATCTTGTTGTATATTAATAAGATTTTACAAGGGGGAATATATATATACGAGCTATTTTTTTAAATGTCATTAGGCCAAGAGAGCCAAGGTTTTTTAGGGTTTTAGTACTTGATTTCCTTAGGCCCACGGGCCAATTTTTATTGTGTTTAAATGATTTATTGCTCTAGGCCATGAGGGTCACTTTTGTTAGGTGTGAATTGTGATATTTCCTTAGGCCAAGAGGGCCATATGTCTGTTTGGTGTAGGTATGTTTAAGGATTTTCAATTTTAATGAATTGCATCACATAGGTTGATGAAGTCATTGGAGGGAGGCTTTGCTATGGAGGAGCTTCTTGTGGCCATTCCAAGTGGTTTCGCCTCTTTTCCAAGTCTTTTTTCATGAAACAGATAATGTTATATGTGTATGTAGGGGTTAATTTATTTTCATTTATTGGGGGCCAACAATGAAGGCATGAAGTCCTAAGGTTTGGTCAGGTATATCTAGGGGAGATTTGAGTAGCGGTCCTCCTCATGTTAGAACATTTTTAGGTATTAAAAGACCTATTTTAGAAGGTTGTTCCAGAGACCCTATCATTCTTGCTTGCTAGGTAGCTATCCTAGGAGTCCCTGTTAGGGTAAGGTAATTACAGAAGCTTGCCAAAATATTTAAAGAAGAGCAAGTTTTGAATCTATCTTTTTAAAAAAATTTACAGACGTGTGTAAACGGGGGTTCTAACCCCTCAATAAGAAAAGGAAAAAGAAAAAAAGTTCCTATAAGTAGTTGATTATCGCCTTGCGGAGGCTTGGTAGGTTCTTGGGGACGAGTTAAGACCCAGGGCCGGGACCCAGGGGCAATGCCTTGTCTTCCTAGAGGTAGCAACTAGCAGAAGAGAAAAGAAAGGAAGGTTGGAGGAAAAATAAAAATGAGCATTAAAAAAGGATTAAGTGTCGCCTTACCAGTGCTTGGTAGGTTCTTGGGTACCAAGTTAGGACCTGAGGCCGATGCCCTGTTCTTCTTGGGTCACACTATGCTCAGCTCCCTTCTTTTTACACACTTGAGTATGGAAACCCTGAACGGAAAATGTGTTATAAAAAGAGACTATGATGTCCAGGCTATAGGAGTCCTCGCTTAGTAGAAAGTCTTGGTCCAGTTGTCCTAAGTTAGGTTGGTAGTTTAGACCTCCACTAGGATGATCTCTTTGATGGGCTTTTTATAGCCAGTCCATGTTAGAGCAGTTGGTTAGAGACTCGCTCTGAATTTCTGTTGGATTATGCTCCGCCTATCCCTAGTAGATTTCCATACATTGATGTTATTAAGGGGTAGGACGAGAGTTGTGATATGTGTTTCTTTTGTATCATCTTGATGCACATTATTATTATGCAAATGTGGATTATTTCGTAGGATTCCATGGATTGAGTCATCCTATCCCATGGTTGCCAATGGGAGTTGGTGGTGCGTAGATCGGATGCTGAACGCTCACATAGTGAATGCTGGAAGGTCCCCAAGAACAATAGAACTCTACTTTTTGCACAAAATACAAGGTAAAAAGCATACACGACATGAACAAGAGACCATTTGGGTGCAATCTCCCCCCATGCCTTGTGTGAGCACTCCACAAAGCATGTATTTTATGTATTAATCATCTTCAAGCTCAAATAATAGCCCAAATTACAAAATAGCAAGCTTTTAGCTTTTGAGTTTGATTTAGCACAAAATAGGAATAAAGCTAACGGACGGTGCCCAAAGAGTCTGGCATGCCCAATACAATGTCCAAGTACAAATAACATAATCGTGCGCCCATGCGCATACAAAATAATAATAAATATCCAACGCCTCAATAAATAGGCGTAACAAAATATAGGCGCCGTGCCTAAGGTATGCGCCCATCAAAATATAAATGATAAATCGAATACTCGCTATCCTCCAATGCTTTCCTCCGCCACTGCTGCTATCTCTACACATCAACTGAAGCATTCACAATCGTTAGTAAAATAATACAAAAACCTACAAAAGTGAATACCTAGTAGTCTTCAGCTACATAAATAAATCAAGTGGTTAGAAATCAATCCTAACCTTAATTTATTACGAGTGCGCACTCTAAACTCATAAACGTTTATTAATTTAATATGCATTTTGCGGAATCACCCGCTACGGAATCACCCATGTACACACTAAATTAATGAAACGCCCGAAAAGGATAGGCATCCCCATCAACTTCTCGCACAAAGAATCCACTTTGTGTATTAATTTAATATGCATTTTGCGGAATCACCCGCTATGAAATCACCCATATACACACTAAATTAATGAAACGCCCGAAAAGGACAGGCGTCCCCATCAACTTCTCGCACAAAGAATCCACTTTGTGTTTGAGCCCCGGTCATCAAAGTTTACGAAATCCACTGTGGCACGGAATCCACCGTGAAATATGCCTCTTGGCATCATACCCCCGGGGGGGGATAGCAATTGACCTCAATTGCTATTAGCTCAATGTGGAGCTAACTGAGTGGGGAAAGAATTTAAGTCTCTAGCATGCATCCATTGTGCTTCCTCTACAGGATGGTTTTTAGATTTGACTAGATATCTAGAATATCTTCGGCCAGTTCTAGTGGTCATAAAGTCAGTATCTATGATAGCTTCAGGTTCAAGTATTTCAGTCTCTTCCTCTAACAAAGGTGGGTTTTCATAAACAGGGTGTACAGGTAATTGGCCTCTAAAGGGTCTTAATAAACTAATGTCAAATGTGTTGTGAATTTTCCAGTGAGATGGTAATTCTAACTTGAATGCATTGTCATTAATTTTATGAATGATCGTAAATGGTCCATAGAATCTAGGGGCTAATTTCACAACTGGGTGTCTATCTACACTTTGTAGTCTATGTTTTTCTATTCTCAACCAAACATAGTCATCAACTTTGAAATTCATTGCTTGTCTTTTCTTATTGGCTTATTTGGTATATGATTGCTGGGCTTTGGCAATCATGGCTTTTACCTTATCAAAAATAGTATTATGCATACTAGCAATATCATCAGCACTCTAAATTCTATTTGACAAAGATGCAACATGTGTAGTTAATCTATAACCATAAATCACTTCAAACGGTGCTTTCTTTGTAGATGTGTGTGGTGTATTGTTATATGCAAACTGTAATAAATGCAAATGTGTATCCCATGTCTGTGGTTTAGAAATAGTATAAGCACGTAAAAGATCTAGAATAGTGCTATTAGTGGCTTATGTTTGTCCATTAGTTTCAGGATGAAATGCAGATGAGAAATCAATTTTTGTGCCTAGGTTAGCAAACAAAGTAATCCTAAAGTTGTTACAAAATCTAGAATCACGATCTGAAATAATAACTTTTGGTAATCCATGGTTAGTGAAAACAGTTTTAAAAAACAATTGTGCTGCCTGTGATGCTGTTAAAGTTTTCTTAGATGGAATGAAATATGCTTGTTTACTAAACCTATCTACTACTGTCCAAATCATATCATGGTTAGATTTAGTATTAGGTAAACTAGTAATAAAATCCATAGAAATTTGTTCCCATGGTCTAGATGGAATAGACAAAGGCATAAGTAATCCATACTGTTTACCATGATGTCTCTTAACTCTTTGACAGATTAAACATTCAGAAACAAAGTTAGATACATCAGTGTCCATATGCGGCCAATAAAAATCTTCAGTTAATGTACGTAAAGTAGATATGATACTTCTATGACCTTGATATGGAGGACAATGAATCTCATTCAAAATAAAAGATCGGAATGGAACTGTAACACATAATCTCTTTTCATAAAACATAAATCCATCATTATAAGATAGTGAATCAATAGGAATCAAGTTATTTTGAACTAATTTATTCCAATCAGCATGAAAAGTAATGTCCTGATGATAAGTATCTTTCATAGCAATCAAAGAATCAAAAGATATAACATAAATATTATGAATGGCAGGTCTTCTACTTAATGCATTCAGCCACTACATTTTCTTTACCGGGTTGGTATTGAATGATAGGATGAAAACTCTGAATAAAGGATGCCCATTTGATATGTCGGTCAAATATTTGGGATTAGCTAAGTAAATGCCTTATACTTTGCTCATCGGTCTTAATCATAAATTTTGAACCCATTAAGTAGTGTTTTCACTATCTTAAGGCTTGCACAACAGCTAATAATTCTTTGTCATATGTGGAATATTTCAGTTTAGAGGGTTTCAACTTACAACTAGAATAGGCTACAGGATGATTATCTTGCATAAGTACAGCTCCTATTCCTGATCCACTAGCATCAGTCACTACTAAAAAGAATGGTCTATTAAAATCGGGCAACTGTAGGACAGGGGCATGAGTTAATGCATGTTTCAATAAGTCAAAGGATTTCTGTTGATTATTGGACCAATGATAAATAATACCTTTCTTCAGAAGTTTAGTTAGTGGTAAAGCAAGTAATGAAAAATTACGCACAAACATCGTATAGAAACTAGCAAGACCTAGGAATGATCGTAACTCATGCACATTTTTAGGTATAGGCCAATTCAATATTGCATCTATTTTCTTAGGGTCAACTTTAATTCATCAGATGATACAATATGACCTAAATACTCAATTTCTATTTTAAAGAATTCACTCTTTTCCGGATTTGCATACAGTTGATTATCTTTTAATAACTAGAAAACCAATGACAAATCCTCATAATATTCTTTCTCATTTTGACTAAACACCAAAATATCATCAAAGAAGACAATTACACAAATATAGCAGGTGTATTAGTCAATCCAAAAGGCATCACTAAAAATTCATAATGACCAAACTGTGTCCTAAATGCAGTCTTGAATATGTCTGACTTATCTAGTCTCACCTGATGATAACTAGATTTAAGGTCTATTTTACTAAATATGGTAGAACCTTGCAGTTTGTCCATAAGGTCATCGACTCTAGGAATTGGATATCTATTCTTTACTGTGATCTTATTTAAAGCTCGATAGTCAATGCACATACGATAGATATTATTCTTTTTCTTGACTAACGAAGGGATCAGACGGCCATAGTCAATTCATTTGCTTTCTTTTCTCTATTTAGTAATTCCTCAAGTTGACTTTGAATTTATTTTTGCTCTATCTGGTTATGCCTATATGGTGCTTTGCAAGGTGGTTGTATACCAGGAATCAAATCTATTCTATGGTCTTTTGGACGTGAAGGAGGTAAAGCAGGTGGTAGATCTTCGGCAAAAAAGTCTTTAAAATGTACAAGAAATTCTTTATGCCTAGGACGCATATGATTTTCTTTAACTTACAGTTCATTCACCCAAATGAGATAAGATTTACTACTCTTGCATAATGCACGTTTAGCTTGAGTATGCGAAAGCAGTGGAAAAGCATTAGATGCATGCATACCGTACAATGTAATATGTTTTCCTTGAAATTTAAGATTAATTGAATGCATGGAATAATCTATATCAGGGTTATACTGATGATGCCAAGGAATACCTAAAGTAATGTCACTGGACTGTAATGGTACAACTAGAAAATTTCTTTTTTCAGTGTATTGACCAATTTGAATTTCTAAGTTGAAGAAGAAGAGATAGGAGTGGTCCTCCGCCTCTGCCAGCTGGTCCTTCACAGTCTGATGATGGAAACAGAGGTTCTTGATCGCCAGGAATCCACTCGTATCGACCGTTCGCGACGAGATTGACCGTAGAGCCAGATCGTTCCAGGAGCTCCGCCTTCGCACAAGATGGGTAGCGATTGGAAGCTCTTGATCTCAGCTTCGCTCTGATACCACTGGTACGCAGATCGGATGCTGAATGCTCGCATAGTGAATGCTGGAAGGTCCCCAAGAACAATAGAGCTCTTCTTTTTGCACAAAATACAAGGTAAAAAGCATGCACGACATGAATAAGAGACCAATTGGGTGCAATCTCCCCCCATGCCTTGTGTGAGTGCTCCACAAAGCATGTATTTTATGTATTAATCATCTTCAAGCTCAAATAATAGCCCAAATTACAAAATAGCAAGCTTTTAGCTTTTGAGTTTGCTTTAGCACAAAATAGGAATAAAGCTAACGGACGGTGCCCAAAGAGTCTGGCATGCCCAATACAATGTCCAAGTACAAATAACATAATCATGCACCCATGCGCATACAAAATAATAATAAATATCCAACGCCTAAATAAATAGGTGTGACAAAATATAGGCGCCATACCTAAGGTATGCGCCCATCAAAATATAAATGATAAATCGAATACTCGCTATCCTCCAATGCTTTCCTCCGTCACTATTGCTATCTCTACACATGAACTGAAGCATTCACAATCGTTAGTAAAATAATACAATTAAACCGACAAAAGTGAATACCTAGCAGTCTTCAACTACATAAATAAATCAAGTGGTTAGAAATCAATCCTAACCTTAATTTATTACGAGTGCGCACTCTGAACTCATAAACGTTTATTAATTTAATATGCATTTTGCAGAATCACCCACTATGGAATCACCCATGTACACACTAAATTAATGAAACGCCCTAAAAGGACAGGCATTCCCATCAACTTCTCGCACAAAGAATCCACTTTGTGTATGAGCCCCAGTCATCAAAGTTTACGGAATCCACCGTAAAACCTCACGAAATCCACCGTGGCACGGAATCCACCGTGAAATATGCCTCGTGGCATCAATTGGATTTTAGGAGCCGCTTTTGAGCTATGCTCGAAGTATTTGAGGCCCTTTTTGGAGCAGAAAAGTGCATAGGAGATTCCAAAGACCAAATTTTTATGAAAAATCAAACAGTGGCGGATGGTCAAGCTAGAGTTTTCCTAGATGCATTTTGACATCAAGAATCCAACGCAAGTCTCCGTCTGCCAATTGAAGGTTGTTTAATCCCCCATTTAATCCGCACAAGGTTTAGCATTATAAAGTAGCTACTAGATTTGGGGGCCAAAAAGAGCGCAATAGAGATGAACCTAATAGATTGTGATGCTGCAAAGCCACCTGTCTAGATAGATCTTGAATCCAAGTCCGTTTGCCCACCTTAATCAAAATATTGACTTGTAGAACAATGTGAACACAAAGAGATGAGCTGATTATTTTAAAAGTTTTAGCCTTAATCTTAACAAAATCCTAAAAAAGTCATGAAAATTTAATGAACAAAGGGGGGGCACAAATTTTTCTACGCCCCTTCCAAATCGCTCAATGCCTCTCCAATTTACATCCGCTTGGAGAGAGAGAGAGAGAGAGTGTGAGTGATTCTTGATCAGGACAGAGGAAGGAAGGAGATGATTGTAATCTGCCTAATTTTCATGGAGGATTAATAAATCTAATTTTCTAGTTTTTCTCTCTCCTCTTTCCTCTCCCCTCTTAGCGGTTATTCATATGCATCAATTCAAGAGAGAAGGGGGAGGGTTGTGATAAAGAATCCGGAGCAAATGATGATGCTAGGGCGATGGAGGATGTAGATCAAGCTGAAAGAGTGTGTCAGCAGCAACAAAGAAGCGTCAGTAGCCTTCAGTCTATGAGAGCTATGAGCCTCAGAATTGTAGTTTTTATGCGTAAGTGAGCGGTTCTTGTGTTTTTATGAGAAATAATTGGAGAGAGTGCTTGATTTTGATTGTTTTTTATTTTCTATGTTGCATTCTCTCTTAAAAATGAAAGAAAACCAAAAAATATAATGATATAATAATATCTCGCAAAACACGCAAAACCCGTAAGTTGTAGTTTTTATAAGAATAATAGAAATTGAGATTTCTATTTGGTGTTTTGGGGATCATATGGGATAAAAATGGATATCAAAATAATGTTGAGTGTCCTTGAATAATAACAACTCATAGTTTTAGAATATCTCATGTTTATGGAGAAATAAATGGAAAAAAATAGGAAAAATAAGGAGAAATTTAGTTTTTTTTGCTTAAAAATTTAGAAAAATTTGCAATTCATATTTTTGAACGTATAACAAGGCTGGAGCATGAGGATCAAGCCTCATTCAAAGCCTTGTTTACATGTTATAATGTGTTTTTATTGCTTTTTATATGAAAATTACATAGAAAATGAACCCTAAACCTATTCCACAAATGCAAAATCTAAATGGTAGGAGGAAGGAGGTTTGGAAAAGTGGTTAGTTGCTAAAAATGATTCAAAATATAACCTATTTATTTATGCACAAGCTATAGGACAGATTATCGTTTGAATTAGAGAGACTAGTAGCACGAAGAAATTGGGTGCTAGTCTCTAGTACCACCCCACGTATGCTTAGTTGAATAATCATTGAAGGGTTATTTTTGCACTTCACCTAACTGGTTTCAAATGATAAAATGCTTGAGCACAATGGTCATCCATATTTTCATTGAGCATAACATGGTATCAAACCTAGATGCATTGCAATTGCTTTCCAAATATTGACCTACGTGGAGTGTGTAAGGAAACTCGAGCTATAGGGTAGAGGAACCGTTTCTTGGGCAAGCTTGGTAAGGAAATATGAAATCTCTTGGATCGTTCAAAGTATATAAGAGTGAAGAATCTTTGTATATTCTTTATGTTAGATGAGCACATCGAGGGCTAATCCTCTTGGTGTAGGAGAGCTGCAGTGGAGCCACTGCATTCGGTCGGAGGGGTGTCTCCTCTATGTGTATGTTACATGGTATATTATACTAAGATGTGTGGGATCTCCCTTTGAGGAGTAGGGAAGGGTAATCATTGGACTACGGTTCATTACAAACACAATATATTTAGTAGTGATTAGGGCAGCGTGTCTTTGGATGCTCCTGGTGTGGCAAAGCCGTGTAGGGTTGTCTTGTGAGTGTTATAGAGGCCCGGCTACTAGCTATAGCCAGTGTTAGGCCCATTTTAGGTCTCGACATTTGACCATGTGGCTAAATCTTAATCTTTTTTTAAACATGAAACTTGGTACTATCATCTATATAGTATCTAGAAAAAGTTTCACCTTCAAGGAAGGGGGTAACAATTTGACCATGTGACCAAATATTCACCATCTTGTAAATTCCCAAAGTATATGAAAATTCCCAAACTCCCTAATATAGTGTTTAGTCAACATCGCACACTTAGTTGCATGCTTAAAAGATCTTCCAAGTACGATTTCCTTCCTGACATTCTCTCTATTAGGGAGCACATAAAACATAAATGGCCAGCTTTTGGATACATGCGTGTGTAGTTAGATCCACATGCATAGATGGATGGACGCATGTATAGTTAAATGCTCACACGAATTCACATGTATGTGAATCTGAAAAATTTAGTAAGCCAATCTATGGTGGCCAACTATGCATGATGATGTTTGCAAGTGGATCGAGTATTGTGATTCCTATCAACGGGCCAAAGATCTCTTACCATTCCAACAAACCCTACCCCTCAAATCTTTTGAGAAGTGGGGATTTGAATTTGTCGTGGTCCAATCTCTCTGGTTGCTACCTACACTCGCAAAAAGTACATATACTGATGGCAATCTACTATTGTACCAAATGGGTAGAAGCTGATGGATAAAAGCTACACAATACCACCAAGTCACTAGCTAAATGTTCATTGCGGGATATCTTTACTAGGTATGGCATGCCAATAAATTTGCTTAGTGATCAAGGTACACACTTTGCAAATAAAGTCATCAAAGAGCTCACCTCATTCTTTCTAATTATACATTAAAATTTGTATCCTTACTATCTTCAAGCCAATGGTTTAGCAGATCCACCAACAAAGTTCTATGCAAGATCTTAACCAAATTGGTAGATTAAAATTGAGAAGATTGAGATACTAAGATTCCCACTACACTTTGGGCCTTCCAAATATCCTTGAAGATTGCAACTGGTATGACTCCCTACAAGCTAGCCTTTAGGTTGGAAGCCATTATACCATTGCAATTTATAGTCCCTAATTTTTTATTGGTGACATGAGATTGGCTCATTCTAGAGGAATCACTCCCATTCTAGATGAAAGTCATCACCTAGCTCAAAGAAAATACCAAGTCAATTGACTATCCAAGACACTACAAGATATAGGTCTTATACCGACGTTAAAAGTGACGAAAATGTTCATAAAGAAATTTGCCCTCATTGTCGCAAAAAACGTCGTTATTGGCGATGCCATAGAATAATTGGTATTAGCGTCGCTATTTGCGATGGTATCAGTCAGGACGCAAATAGCAACGCTGATACCAAAACAAATAGCGACGATGATAACTACGCTTTGCGACACATTTTGCGATGCTAATAGCGACACGTGCCGTAAATTTGTGATGCTAATAGCAAGCTACCCTACCACATATCGCACTATGTGCTTTATTTGAGCCATACAAAATAGTTTTAGTAATGTGTACAATGCTCGTGTAAATAAAGGTAAAGTGTACTTAAATCATAACACTAATACATGAAATAAATATATGATCGCATAATGAAAGCGACTGGTACAATCATGGCAAGATACTACTACTATATAGAAAATGTCTACATAGATCATGCGATGCCAGGAGGCATATTCCACGGTGGATTCCGTGAGGATTTACGGTGGATTCCGTAAACTTAGATGACCGGGGCTCATACACAAAGAGGATTCTTTGTGCGAGAAGTTGATGGGGACGCCTGTCCTTTTCAGGCGTTTCATTAATTTAGTGTGTACATGGGTGATTCCATAGCGGGTGATTCCGCAAAATGCATATTAAATTAATAAACATTTATGAGTTTAGAGTGCGCTCCTGGCATCATATAACTTAAGTCCCTATTGTAAAACAAGCATTTTCAATAGCAAATTCATTTTCCTCTTCATCCTCCATCATTCCCTCTTCATCCTCAAATTGTGCCCTTGATAACATGTCAACAACAATCGAATTATCCCTTCTTGCTATATGATATAATTCAAGGTTTAATGACTTAATATATGCTATCCATCACAACATACCAATATCCGATATGGCACAACTGGTAATCATTCCAAATAATGGTAAGGAATTTGTTTCAACAATAACAACATTAGCACCCATAAAGTAGTCTATATCGCGTTTGAGGGTCGTTATAATGCCCCAATGCTCTCTTCTCACTTGTGGCTATCTTCTTTGCTTCTCATTTAGCACCTTCACACAAAGTCTCATAGCATATCTATCACTCTTTTCATCATCCCATCCAACTACCCACACAGTTCCAATCAGGCTTGTGTCTACATGTATAATAGGAATCTGGCCTTGCAAAGAGCCAAATCCTTGATTTTATTTTTTTTCTACACTAGAAAGTGTCAAATCCCTTCTTTTTTTTCTTTGTATTTGCCAATGTACATGTGGGTATGTTTTCTTGCAATCGTCAAAATTTTCATCAATAATTTGTGTTTATATATCATCTATTTTCTCAAGATTTATTCCATTACACTTATTTAGATGCATATACTAGCATATAGAGAGTGAATCTTTTATCAATGCCTATTTCGATGGTGGTGCCTAGCATTTTAAAAAAGTTGTGCATATTTTTGTATTCAATTTCATTGGCATATCCTTCATATATTATAGTGTGATAATTTTATAAATAATTTCTCTTTCAATATAACTTTGTGGTATCATGCATGTGTCAACAGGGTCCTAAATCTTAATTCATGTGGGAGCCCTTCCAAATAAAAAGTGACAATTATTTCTCAAATTAGAAAATTGAGCTTTTATCTCGTTATATTGGAGCATGCAATAGATCTATTTTTAAAAAAAGCAAAAATTTACAATATTATTGGTAGATCCTTTCAATATCCCTCATTGGTAGTGCAAGTATAGTCAATGATGCCAGGAGGTATATTCCACGGTGGATTCCGTGAGGATTTACGGTGGATTCCGTAAACTTAGATGACCGGGGCTCATACACAAAGAGGATTCTTTGTGCGAGAAGTTGATGGGGACGCCTGTCCTTTTCGGGCGTTTCATTAATTTAGTGTGTACATGGGTGATTCCATAGCGGGTGATTCCGCAAAATGCATATTAAATTAATAAACGTTTATGAGTTTAGTATGCATTTTGCGGAATCACCTGCTATGGAATCACCCATGTACACACTAAATTAATGAAACGCTCGAAAAGGACAGGCGTCCCCATCAACTTCTCCCACAAAGAATCCTCTTTGTGTATGAGCCCCGGTCATCTAAGTTTACGGAATCCACCGTAAATCCTCATGGAATCCACCGTGGAATATGCCTCCTGGCATCATATTTTGCGGAATCACCCGCTATGGAATCACCCATGTACACACTAAATTAATGAAATGCCCGAAAAGGACAGGCGTCCCCATCAACTTCTCGTACAAAGAATCCTCTTTGTGTATAAGCCCCGGTCATCTAAGTTTACGGAATCCACTGTAAATCCTCACAGAATCCACCGTGGAATATGCCTCCTGGCATCATCATGTGACCAAAAAAGAAGGGTATATGAGCTCCAGGGATCCAAGGGCGAGCTATAGATCCTCGCCATCCGAAACTGCGTCCCGTTGCAAAGGAGCATGGAACGGACTCTACAAAAAAAGAAATAGCTACATATCAATCCACCATACAATAATGCATTCTAATTAAACTTAGTAACTACGGATAAGAAAGATGAGTGACTTACAGGACCGCCGCATCCATATAATCGGTCGGTCCATGTAGTGAGACCGTACCTCACTACATATCAAGTCTCAAGGCCGGTGGGATCGCGGTTTGTAATGGAGTGCTACAAAGAAAACAAAATACAACTATTAGAAACATGATTGCCAGTACAAAGGATATTGCAAAAAAAAAGCAAGCAAAACAAAGGAAAAACTTACAAACTCCAGATATGTCCTGTGGCTGCCACTCCCAAGATGATGGACCACTCCGGTCTCTAGTAGTGCCCTCGCCGCCTCACACTATTGTCTCCAATTTCTTGGAGAATCTGTAGCCTTCTCCCTGAGTCAGCACCAGTCATCCACATCTAGCCACTCGATCTTTAAAGCCCCACTCTTGAGTACCTTGTGTGCATCCTGATCGTTTGCATGACATGTATGCACGCATGCACTTGATCATCCAGCCTGTAGAAAACCTATCTGTTGCGGTTGGTACCATAAACTCCTCATGCAAGGATGCTACTATGTAGTCCTTGCTCCCCTCTGGTATGTACTTCTAAGATCTAAGACGTTGTGCTGAAAAACTTGTTGGCACAACTCTCTCATGTGAGCCATAACCCTCCTCCCCTCATCATTCATGATGATGGCTCTTGATCTATCATCTACAAGGTAGGCATACCCCTCTAGGGTATGCCTAAGATGGGTCCTCTCCAACCTGCGACCACACTCTTGGGCATATCTAGGAGACCCATGTACATCTGGTGTACCTATCGCGGTAGTATCTCTAGGAGTAGTACCCATAGGGGTGCCACCTACAGATGGCTGTGAGCAAAAGTCGGAGCAATTAAAGACTGAGTGACTAGAGTAGATGTCCCCACAGGTGTGATAAATCCTGGAGGTGATGCAACTCCAGCAGAACGACGAGACGGAGACACTGTGTCAGTACCTCCATAGCAACCACATGAGCCACGCTATCTCAAACTGCCATGACAGCGAGGAGTAGCACCTATATCCTGAGCTGACTACTGGCTCACTATATCCGAATCTTCGCAGCATCTCCCTGAACCACTCCCTCTCTTTGGCCCAAGTCTGAAGCGTCGACCTTGTTTGCTAGAAACTAAAGCATCAAAGTGCACCAAAGTAGATCTAGTAGAGCGGTCTGATGGTGTTTGAGACATCTCATGGTTTGCCATATCTCTGAATCTCGCCATCTAATTTACAGACATACGTGTGAAGATATCTTGTAGCTCCTCGTTCGCCGCTGATCCCTTGACTCATCGTGATGATCTAAATATCCACAAAGGTCACCTGCATAGAAAAAAATTGATATTAGCATAATCAATATAAATCATAAAAAGCACAGTAATATAAATCTTTAAAAAATTATCTTACTTAAAATGCATATCTTATGTACCCTTATAAGTGATTCGTTAATGAATTGAGTAGGTGGATGCTCCAAGTATGAAGTACTCTATAGTCCCATGTCAATCTCCTGACACAACTCTGTATACATTGGAAGGTCCATAGACATGTCACCACAAAAGGATGAGTCCATCTCGTTCTCAAAGAATTCTTGGACTCTTGTATTTTCATCATTGTTACCTGATGTTGGCTCCTCTACATACTCCAAGCTTTCGGTGGCCTCCACCCCTTGCAATATTGACCCCTCTATTTGCATATTGTCCTCATCTATGCTCGAAACATCGCTTTGATCATATACTCCTGCACTTCGAGGAGTTGAAGGTATAACATACCACCATTGAGGTTGTCGGGGGTTTGGATAGAAAATTATATATTCACAATCACATACAAGAGATATTTAACTATTGTGACATGTTCCATGTCGTAATACAATTAAAAAACACATTAGTTCATACACCTTTTCACAATGGCCCATCAACAAAAAAGTGTCATGCAAATCAGTCCATTTTTTTTCGGAATCTATTTCAAGAAATCCAGATGGACCTCATCGAACTATTGCTCCAACTCCTTCAAGTAACACTTTGAACCACTGCACATCGAATATGATCATGGAGAAGGTACGGTAATCCACTGTGACAATACTTTGAAAGTTTCCAAAATACTCCATCTCATCTATAACCGTGTTTGGATCCATTGCTCGTCATTGGCTCTCTTGATCGAACCTTGCAATGATACCGCAATCTGTTATGGAGCGTATTTTGTCAATACTCTCCACGCAAAAATGTCGTCCGCACGACCACGCCACACTATATATTTTGTACTGTACATTGAAACACTCAATTAGTTGTTGCATATAAAATATAGATATGACAAACCCTAAACACATTATCACCTGTGGACTATATCCCCTCGAGAATTCCCACTTCTTGGTTGAGACCTCTGCCCCTTCGCGAGACTCTGGGTCAAAGCTTCATGCAACTATCACGTTGACATAAACCATGACATCTCCTCCATGCCCTCAGGATATCAAATCGGTCGATGGCACGTACTACGTCAAAATTCAAATCCCACTTCCTCTTGATTTTTTCTAGCTTCCTGGTACCTAGCGAGCCACGTCTCCATAGAGGCATGGTACAACATACAAAAACGATTCACTTTCTCCTGTGTTGTAGCATCCATTATTTTTTCTACCCATTTCCAACTACCACATCTCCGATCAGTCTATCATTGTCCTTCAACAACCATAGCATAGTATTGTCTGAATCCACCATTGGTAGCCATTCTGAAATAAGCACTAACACCTCAGACACCAAGTAACCTTCAGCCATGCTTCCTTCTAGTTGAGCTTGTTGTTGCACAATGTCTTTTAGGGTTTTCATGAAGCACTCTAAGAATAACATCCATCGTGTATGGATAGGTCCAACAATCTGCACTTCATCTACAAGATGCACAAGAAGGTGGATTTGTATTAAGAGCATGCTAGTAGGCAGGTATTTCTCAAAGAGACAGACTGTCTCCACTGCTCCCCGCCTCTTGCGGACTCAATAGAGGACATCTTAATCTCCTTCTATGAGATCTATTGTACTAAAGTCGACAACCTATAAATTATTGAGATGGCAAGCTCAACACGTGTGGACATTGATGATGGACGACCTAGCTAGATGGGTTTGCACGTCTACAGTGTGTGTTTGGCGTAGCACCTCAAGTAAATCCTACCATCACGCGATTATTGACATGGTATTAGAGTCGCGCCACTGAGAGAGGCTAATTTTGAAGGCTAAAGTGAAGGAGAAGAAGCAAGGTTCGAGCAAACAAGGAATGGGTAAGAAGCTCTCCCATTCTTCCAGTCTCTCTCTTGGATAGTGCCTGTGGAGACACCGGAAGCAGGGTAGAGTGAAAATCTTAGATTGCTGTGAGATTTGGTATGCAAGCAAAGCATTGTATATTTTGGGCGTTTGAGGCCATTTCAGGCCCTATTTTAGAGTCACAAGGTTGTAGACAACAGTCTAAGGGTACACTATGATTTTGGCTCTATTGACCGAAAGTGGGTGCACAGGTTATAGATTTTGAATTTGTAATTTTTGAGGTGTTTTCAAGAAGCAAACATAAGGCTTATTTGCAAACAAGTTACAATTTACATGTACTATTGAGCAATCAGTTAAAAAGGTTACTTGGTGTAGTGCTGTGCATGTGTTGTGAAAGGTTACAGAAGACTAGCTTCCTGTGTTGTATTTTTGTTTGTGATAATGGGAGAGAGTAGTGGAAATTCCATTATTGAGAAGCTGGACAAGAACAACTACCCTTCATGGAAGTTCCGTGTGACAAACTTCCTCACTGGAAAGGGTCTTTATGAGTTTATTTTAGGTGAAGAAAAGGAGCCAGAGCTGGGTATCCCTCTGACTACAAATGAATTAAAAGCATGGAAAGAATGGAATGTGAAAGACAAAAATGTGATGTACTGGTTATTAATAGTCATTGATAATACGATGTTGGGACATATCACGAATGCAGAAATTTTAAATGCAACTTGGATAAATTTTGAGAACATGTTTTCAATAGATACAAAGGCAGAAAAGATACAACTCAAGCAAGAGTTCAATGCCTTGAAGAAAGGGAAAATGTCTATCAATGAGTATGTTTTAAAGTGAGAAGCATTGCCGATGCTTTAACAACAATTGATGCAATGCGTGATGATGATGCTTTGGTTTCATCCACTTTGAGTGGCCTTAATAGTGAGAAGGGCTAAAAATCATTTGTTACTTCAGTATAGGTGCAGAAGCCATTTCCAGATTTTGATGAGCTAATCTCTCTCATGATTATCGAAGAGATCAATATGCAGGGTGACTGATCTGAAAAAAATGGTGAATAGGTTCAAGTATTTTATTTAAGTTCAGGAAGGGAACGTGGTAGATCCTATTTGAGAGGCCGTGGTATGGGACGTATTGGCGATAACTAGCAAAACAGATTCAATGAGCAATTTGGTGAAATGTAGGTTTCAGGAGGTCAAGGAAACTTTAGAGGCAAGGAGAGCTCTAGAGGAAGAGGTGGATGGAAAAATAGAGGTTCTGGAAATTCTTCTATTGTTTTCCATTATTGTGGCAAAACACGCGACATTGCAGCCCATTGCTATGCTAAGAAGGATGATATTCACAGTGGTAAATTGCAACAAGGAAACTATGCATCGTCTTCAAAGACAGAATGAAGACAAAAATGAGCATCTATTTGTTATGTAGCATATGATGAATGCAATTATAGGAAAGGGGACACATGATGATGTATGGTATGTCAATTCAGGTGCATCTAATCATATGACCACTCATGTTGAATGGTTTGGAGGTATGTAGGACTTACAAAATCCAGGCTATGTGTAGACGGGTGATGATTCATGCCACCCAATTTCACACATTGGAAAGGTTCTCTTGTCCTTGTATGATGGCCAGACAAAGAGTCTGACAGATGTATTACATGTGCCATCAATCATAAAGAATCTAGTGTCTATTGGCCAAATGGTAGAGTAGGGGTTGGAGGTCCGATTCAATGCAAAATGTTATTTTGTAGAAGACTTTAATGATAAGTGTAAGTTGATCGCAAAAGGAAGTAGAGTTGGTCGAATGTTCACTTTAGATGTTGGAATTCCTACAATGGATGCTTCTATGTATGCTAAAGGAAAATAAGTAGTTACAGATATTGAAATTTGGCATAAACGTATTGGACATGCAAATGTGCAAAGGCTAAAATTAATGCAGTCCAAAGGAGGGTTGACTTCTTTTAGAGTTGTAGAATTGCATAAAGTCTGTGAAGCATGCCAATTTGGTAAGCAAACAAGACAGCCCTTCTTGCATGACAGAGAAGTGAGTAGAAAAATACTTGATGTAGTGTATAAAAATATTTGGGAGCCTACACATAATGTATCTCTTGGTGGCAGCAAATACTTTGTCACATTTATTGATGACTGTTCAAGGAAGCTATGGATATACTTCATGAAGGAAAAGAGTGGTGTTTGAGCATTTCAAATATTTTAAGGCAGCTGTTGAAACAGAAAAGGCTTAAAAGTGAAGTGCTTGAGATCAGATGGAGGGGGAGAGTACCCCTTCAATGAGTTTACTAGATTCTTGAGGACTCATGGGATAAAGAGGCAATTTACTTACAGGTATACCCCACAACAAAATGGGGTTGCAGAAAGAAAAAATTGGCATATTGTAGAAGTCGCACATGCATTAATGGCTGAAAAGATTATGCCCAAACATTTTTGGTCTGAGACTATCCATACTGTTGTCTACATTATTAACAAAACTCCCACAGTTGCAGTTCATGATGGGATGACTCCAGAAGAATGCTTTACTAGCAAGAAGCCTGATATATCACACTTGAAGGTATTTGGTTGCATTGCATATGTTCATGTGCCAGATGAGCTATGGAAGAAGCTTGATCCAAAGGTAGAAAAATGTATTTTAGAGTAGAAGGAGTATCACTGTTATAACCCTATCACATGTGAGTTCAAAGTGAGCAGGGATGTTATCTTTAATGAGATGAGCAGCTGGTATGAACTTACTGTGGTGATGTATTATATAATGATAATGATTAGGATAGCTATGTGTAGAAATAAAAACAATAATCAAGGAGTCTTAGAGTACCAAAAATATCATCAAAGCGTTGGATGGTGTATCTACCATTCATTTGGGATTTGATGGAGATTGTAGTGATTTATAGAGTTTGGTATTCCTTCAGTCAGGATACCAGGTGTATAGAGAGCTCATAGTAATGTAAAGGCTCCATTGAGTGATCCGGTGGTACGCAGATCTAGCAGGGTCAGATATGTAATATTGCCGTTGAAAATATTACGAGGCCGTGTGAAGTCTCGGGCAAATGATAATGCCAGCATTATGTTCACGGACGGTGCGATTGTATACGATAGTGCCAGAAACGATGACTAATGGTTTAGAGAAACATGCATATCCTCGTATGAACCTCCTCTTGGGAGGAGGTTAAGAGGATAATATTAGATTTATTTCAAATTTTTTTCCTCTTTCCCCCAGCCGAAGCGTGGCTGAGGGAAGAGGATGGGGGCTATGTTGGGAAATAGGAGAGGTGGAGGAAGAGGAGCCATGCAGGCACCACGTGGGGGAGGGAGACCTTACCCCCCTTCCTATAAATACCCCCCTCTAAGGGGTGAGAGGGGGGGAGTCGTGGAGAAGCTAAGAGGTCGTGAGGCTATTGAAGATGGACGGGATCAAAGGGAGAGGATAGAGGAGGGGATCACGCTGCACATTGCAGAGAGAGAGGGTAACGCTGCAGTCGCCACAGATCGTGAGGAAGGAGGAGGGGATAGTTGAAAAGTTGCTACGCCGTCGTTCAAAGAGGGAAGGCTGCCGCCGTGCTGGTGGGATCAAAGGGAGAGGAGGATTAGAGAGAAAAAGGGAGGCCACCGTGCTGGTAGGATTGAAGGGGGGGAAAGGTTGCGTGAAGGAAGAGAAGCCTGAGAGGGCCGTGCAAGAAATAGCTGCCGCTGTGCTGTCGTGGAGGGTCCCCGCCGCCTGTCATGGAGGAGCGCCAAGTTCACCGCGAGCTGTCGATGCAGCCACGCTGCCGTCATTTTCCCCTGCCACGCTATCATCAATCCTTTTTAACTCTTTCCAATCATTGGGGCCTTCCATGCAGTCCTCGGCAATCAGAAGATTCTTAGAAGCTTCTCTAAGAAGCTTCCAAAGGATAAGGCTTTGGGCCTTGTTCCTACGCATCCTCCTCGGGTTTAAAACCAAGCTCATAAAGCTCCTTCCCATAAGCCTATTCGTAAAAGCCCAAATCCTACAAGCCTTCTTGTAAAAGCTCCTTTTCCACAAGCCTCCCCATAAGCCCAAAGTCCACAAGCCCTCGGCTTTTTAAAGATCCAAAATTCGGTGAAGGAATCTCCTGCGTACGAGGGAGAAGGAAATTCTTGAGGCTATTCCGAGAACGCGTGGAAGCGAGGGTAATCCGCAAAGTTCAAGTCGTCAACGATGGCTCCCAAGAAGGCGCAAGGTGCACTTGTGGGAGGTTCATCCCCGAGCTTACACGTGGACATCTCCCCGAACCCACAAGTCCAGGTTTTTTTTCAAAGTTTATTCTCACCTAAAGAAATGTTTTAGGCACACTAGAATGCATTTTACGCTTCGTTAATGCATGTGGCAGCGATAAAAGAACATTTGATAAATTATCTCTTAAACGTTAGACAAGGTTGGTGCATGTCATGAAATTAAAACATTTGCATTTGCGGAATTGTCCGTCTTAGGAGATTAGCTGCATGTTGCTATTTTTGGTGCATTTCCGAAGTAATGCGTCTAAACCCCTATTACATAGGGCAAAGGAATGAAATTGTTAAGAGCATTTTTGACTGGACATGGAAGGAATAAGTGTATGTTGCATTTTAGGTAATATCTTCCTTGTAATGATTCATGAGGAAAAGTCATTAACACCCATAGGATGTTGTTCGAAAAGAAATAGCAGGGCACGAAAATGATTCCATGGACTTGCATGTGGCATGTGCTTGTAAAATGGAATGAGTTAACACAAGCTTTAGTTTTGCATGAACTTCATTAACTACGTTGTAGTTATGAGAAGGTTGCTTGTTCATATTCCTAAATTTCATTTCATCAAGTTGCATTTGGAAATTATTGCTTGGCTTGTCAAAGCATGAAATTCTAAAGCTTGAACAAAGGGTTGTAGGCATGATTATTTGATGAAAAACCTAATAGGCCTTATGTAAGTTACTCTCCAAATTATCATGCGTTTTGATTTTAACAAGAAAGGATAGGGTTATTGTGAATCTAGTGGTACGTAGAAGCAATGAATCACATGTTTACGTGTATTGTTACATTTTGCAACTATTCTTCTTCTTTAGATCAAGTTTATCATCTTTAGGAAAGGCTCATCCTCGTTGCAAGACAAGAAGATCGAATTATCTAAATCACCTAACCCGCAAGGTATTCGTATAGGCATGGTTTAGTGGATACGATAAATACCCCAAGTGCTAACTAGGGTTTAGCACGTTAAGGATTCGGCCTAGTTTTGCACTTGTTGCCAACTCGAAACCCTCAAACCCAAAGGTCCTACCCACATTCATAGAATGTTTGGGTCAATTGGACACTCATGCAAATAACGATCTAGGATCTCTACCCTAGGGATCGACCGACTTAATGTTAAAACTCGATTTGAATTTGGAACCCTAGGACCGATAATGTTGGCCTAGTGCAATCAAGAACAGATTGTCATGAAGACACCCTAACCCTGTTTCCTATCTAATCACAATTTCGTGATTAGAAGACGCCATTCGATGGGTAAAATAGTCCCATGGTTTTTGATGCAACACTCGTGCAACAAGTTGCAGAGTCGCATGATCTTGTGATTTGATCACAAAGGAATGGCCAAATTCCTTGGAATGAGATTAGCAGATCCTTACGCAAGTTTATCTTGCAAGAGGATGAATAATCATCATGATAGAGTACCTTTCGTGGGTAAAGTGACCAAGAAATGGGGATTAGATATTTGCTTGGAAGCAAAAGACCAATCAGTAAATTGGAATAACATATTTACTGCTAATAGAACTTAAGGTATTGGTTAGGTTGGGTTAATAAGGTATGGCCCTAGCCCAAGGATATAAGGGTTAACAAACGAACCCTTGGGGATCTTGCCAAGTCACAATTGATCCCGGTTTGAGTGCTGGATGCATTCGGAGAGAAGGATTCACTCCTTAGCAGTTGGCCAAAAATAAACGACCACTGGAATTGATTGTGCTTGTAACCGTTTAGAAAGCACTATTTGCATTGTTTGCTCAAGGAACTAAAGGATGAAAAGATATCTAAAGCTTCAAGTTGAAGGCCTGAAGGGAGAGGCAGCTTCAATTACCCCCGACTGCCTGCCTGACCCTAACTAAGGGGGTTGTTGATCGCGCCGGGAACGTGGATCGAACCCGCCACGAGAGGTCTTTCCGTTGAGCACTACTTGGAGCAGGAGGACGCTTGGGTGCCAGGGGGGGCTCTGAATCCCTCGCCTTCCGGGTCCTGCACAAGAGGCTAACGTGACTCGGGATTGGATCTTGAGGCCCGCATACTAGTCTACGGGCAGAAGCTTGGAATAGTGATCACTGTGGATTACTGGATAGCCTTCGGGCGGATTATGGACAAGCCTACGGGCGGAACTCCTTGTATTTCAAAGATAAAATGATGAAATGATAATAAAGAATTTGTTTGATATTGTTTTTCTATGTCACGTGATAAGATTACGTGAAGGAACCAGTGCTTAACGGATTAATTAAAGAAGCTGATTTTTACATGTCAAAATTAATGTGTTAGATAAATACATAACTAAAACAAACCAAGGAAAGTGCGGAGGATAGGCCATAGGTCCGTCCTACGGTTGGGTGGTCCCGGTTAGCCGGGAACTTTTCTCAAAAATCTCAAAGAACAAACGGAATGATCATCATCATCAAAAAGAATAACGAGAACGATGACCTAGAGTTACGTCTTACCCGATTTACGTTGTTTTAGGGGAACAGAATGGGACTATGCCTAATGGCAGAAAGGTTGAGCTTTGCATCCCCCTCGTTTCCCATTCTCCTTGAACCAAGTGCAGCATAAATCCACTTCAGATTTAGCGTTTTTGCGTAAAGTAGTACGCTTGGGTCCGACGCTAGTTTCTATAGATAATGACCAATCAGGATACCCTTGATTCAGGTCGATCCTAAGTGGGAACGGCTAGGATAATTTCGTTACGTGGTAGACGTGGGAAGACCTAGATCGCAAATCCCGTAACATTCCATGGGAATGCCGGGTGGAGCTTTCTAGACATCCTTTCCGATGGACTGCTAAGACGTGTCCTGGATGATTCTAGTGGACACGTTACAAGATACCCTGTTAAAAGATTTAGTTTTGAAGGTTATGCACCTCACCATTATTCTTATATAGTAAAACTAGTTGAGGATGTTGAGCGCACTTGTTTTGAGGATGCTGTTCGTCGTACTCATTGGGATGCAGCAATGGATGAGGAGATGGCTGCA